>NW_027174144.1:0-81975 GCF_000499845.2 Phaseolus vulgaris | reverse complement strand
TGCCACCTCCTACATGACAACGCCAGGGTCTACGACTGGGCCCCCCTAGCGTTGCTGGCCGAAACATCCACCCTGCTACCACAGGGTCATCTCACCTCTCTTCTGAGCCATGACCCGGATGAGCCTTCGTGCGCCATAGACAGGGAAAATGATTTCAACATCCAAGTCCGCATTCCTCCTCGAGGGATGCCCATCTACGCGGACGATAGGGCCACCAATGGGGTGCCCTTCGTCTTCATCTACTCCGCCATCTTCAAAAGGTTGAAGCTACGCCTGCCATTCACCTTTTTCGAGAAGGAGCTGATGATGGAGTTGAACGTCGCGCCCTGCCAACTCCATCCAAATGCCTGGGCTTTCATCCGGGCATTCCAGATTCTCTGTAACTACTTCGAGCACAACGCCTCCGTGGATGTGTTCCTCTATTTCTTCGAGGCGAAGAATCCTGGGGACAGGTCCTGGGTTAGCCTGAACGGGGTAGCTGGACGGGTGCTCCTGGGCCTATACCAGCAATCCTTCAAAGACTGGAAAGGCAGGTTCTACATGATATCTGCCACCCCACAAAGTCCAAACCTGCTCGAGGGGTACCCCCTCTACTGGGTTCCTGGGGTTGAATTCAAGAAACCCAGGGACCTTGAAGTCATGGCCCCCTACGAGCGCGAGCTTTGTGGGCTGTTCCTGGGGGCCAAGTACAACTCTGCTCGCCTCATCAAATATGAGTTTGATGTGGTGGCTCTGAAAAAATACATAGGTAGCCCTTTTTCTTCCACCTCTTAGGATACTTGCACCTTCTCACGCCTGCTTTTATATATTTTGACTTACTTGCGTAACTTGGCCATCTAACTCTTCCTTTTCTCATCTACGTAGATTCAATGTCAGGGAAAGACAGGAGGCAAGCCTTGCTGGAGCTTGCCAAGCTTCGGGGGACCAAGGGAACTGGCTCCTCTTCCTCTACCACCGAGCCCATTGCAGCCCCTCCTCTCTCGGTCGCGCCAGCTGAAGGCCCCGAGCAAGGAAGGAAGAGAAAAAGACTGGTGAAGGCTTCTACTTCACTTGCTGCTGCTGCTGCTGCCTCAACCGAAGAGGAAAGCTCTGGCTCTCCTCTTATACACCGCCAGAGGAAATTGCCAGCGGTTGAGGGGGCCTCATCTCTCCAGCCTGGGGAGATCGAGGTGGTGGAGGTAGAGGAAGGTTCACCCCCTCCCTCTACTCAACCTGCCCCAGAGCCCACATGCCTTCCTTCTCCCTGCCAACAGCCGCCTCCAGCTTCTCGACTGTCATCTCCCTCCCCAGCAGGCCAATCTCTTGGTCCATCTGCTCCTCCTGCTGGGGGCGCTTCCGCTCATCCGGGGGGTCTCCCGCCACCACTGCCAACCTCCACTGCAACTGCTGAATATGGTGGCTCCAGCTCGCGACCAAGCGCCTCTGGAGCTAGCCACGAGAACTTTAGCAGGGTCATCACCTTGGTTCGACAGCTTATCAGAAACCGAGAGCTCGTTGAATGGAACGGTGATGAGGTGGACATGCACCTGGCCAGGCAGATGGTGCTCTCTTTGGAGTTTTCCACCCAGCACCGCAAGCAAATAGCCCTGGAGAAGAGGGTGAAGGAGCTTGAGCACGACAAGGAGTCACTGCGAAGTGACTTCGAAGCTGCCCAAGGGTCTGTAGAGTGATGCGGGGCATGGTGGAAAAAGCTAGGAGGGAGTACCTAGCGCAGGTCCAAGAGACCATCAAGACGGAGATCTTGATGGGGCAAACTGTTAGCTCTCTGGACTGCGCGGTGGTGGAGCTACGGGCCAAGACCTCCTCCCTACGCCAACTGAACTCTCAACTAGTGGGGGAGCTCGAGTCCACCAAAGAAGCGGCCCGCTGTTGGAGAGAAGAGCTTGAGGAGGTGGTGGGCAAACTGTCTGAAGCCAAGGGCCAACTGGAAGAAGCTGCCCTCCTCCCTTGCTGCCCTTACCACTGAGAGAAATGCTGCGGAGGCCTCAAAGCAAAAACTGGAGGCGGAGAAAGCTGATCTGATGAACGTGGGTGCTGATGCCCTTACTGACGGATTCGAGCTGGCACTCGAGCAATCCGATACGTTCTCCCAGACTTGGACCTCTCGCAATTCAGCATTTATCACGAAGTGGTAGATGGAAAGCTCACCCCTCCTGCCCCTTGATCTCTTTCTTTCTTGTAAATTTTTACATCTGCACAACTTTTCTTGTACTCAGAATTTGTATAAGACTTGGTTGTGAATATATACTCTCAATTTGTATAATCTTCTTCTCTTGTATTTTCTTGAGCTTCACCTTTCTTTATGCACACGACTAACTGTTAGCTAGCTTAGGTTCAGCGCGATCTTAAGCTTAGTCTTTCCCTTTGCACACGACTAAGTGTTAACCAGCTTAGGCCTAGCGCGATCTGCCTCCTTTGATCTTGGCCTTACTTGATCACGACTAGCTACTCCCTTAGCTTTGTGTTTAACAGTTCTTGTGCGCTGCTTTGCACCACTAACCAATCACTGACGATCATCAGTGATCGTTCTTTGGTCTTCACTTAGTGATCCTGCCTGTTGACCAAAACGTTGGAGCTTGCCTCGTCAAACTTGGATCGACGTGTGCACCATTTCAACCTCCGTCCTCCGCCAAGATCCACCTCAAGAACCTGCAAAAGAACAGAGCGGCGCCGCTGCGGCCGATCGCACTCCAACGCCCAAGTCAGTGGCCGAACCACCAAATACTAGGAACAACACTCAAGAACTCTCAAGGAGCCGTGCATGTTCTCTCTCACAGTATACTCTAGAAACTCGCAAGCGTAAAGAAGATAATCTGAACGCGCGTACCTCAAAGTTCGTTGGGAAACCCTTATATACCTGGCCACATTCTCTCTCCTGGCAGTTACAGACTGGACACGTGGCTCGCATCCAACCGTACACGTGCCATCATCCAGAGCCTCCTTGACTTGGGCGCTGCTTCTAACTCTCATTTGGCTAAGTTACTTATGCATGGTACTGCCCAGTGCTAGTTGTCCTGGAGTGCGATCTCTACTGGGATTGGCGAGTTAGGGTGCCTTCGTATACACCTTCCCTGTGGTCTCGCCGGCCGCCTTCTAATCTGTACCACCTTCATCTTCGGCGATGTGCTTGCTCCGGCGATCTCTAATCACTTGGTCGCCTAAGTTCATATCTGGCGACTTCGTCTTCAACTTGGTGATCGCCGGTATTGGTGTGATGGAGATCGGAGCACGCCAACTTGATAACTGGCGACTACACGAACCCCCGACCTCCTTCCCTTCTGCAGCCTGGCGTCCTCTCAACACGCCTATACAATAACTTGATGCCACGTCATCACTTCCGACTACCAGGGCGGTACACAAGCCCCCCAGTCTTAAGCGAAGACTTGTCCAGCGAAAGACTAAAGGAGTCACGTCAATACCGATCTACGTGGCGCTGGCGCAGAATTTCAAGCGGTTGTACTTTCTGCTTTTCTGACGCTCAACCAAACATTCCTCCCATCGCTCGACACGTGGCTTCATCAACGGTTACCTTCAATTGTCGTTTGCGCTTCCAAACCCATTTCGAAAAAACCTTTAAACCCATTTTCTTTCACTGTTCCATCACTTTCTTCGTATTCTCAGACGCTCCAACTCTCTTCTGCAAAAGCTCTCAACGTTCTTCAACCTCCTGAATCACCAACTTCCCTCATCACTTTCCCGATCATAAAAAGGTACTTCCTTTACTTCTTCTGCTGGTTTTTCCTGCATTTTAACCGATTCGCATCATCCTTTAACTACCTGGTGCATACGTTGTGGGTTGTTTTTTCTATTTGCCCTTCTTCGTAACTTAGGGCTTTGTCTTCGTTGCAACGAACCTTCGTTCGTTCATTTTCCACCCTTCTCTTGTGATCGAGTCAGCCTCTGCAAACCCTGATCACCTTTTCTTTTCTTCTTCCTTTGCAGCTTCCGTGATGACTCGCTCAAAGATCACCCCCAATCCTCCTCCTTCGTCACGAAACCCCTCTTCTCAAGCACACAACCCACCGCGAGCACGCGGTGCTTCATCTTCTCAGGCTGAGAGGCCTGCACCTTCCCGCCCCAACCTGGCCCAGGCTACTCCGCCTGTCACCGGAGGAGCCTCCGTCCCCTCGCCAGATTTCAAAAAACTATACCCATGGGCCAACTCAACCTTGCTGAAGGAAACCTCCTTGGTGAACTCTGCTGGGGCGGTTCTTCGACTGACGAAAGGGGATGAGCCTCACCAGTCGTTCCATAAGGAGCACGACGAAAAAATGACGGTGTTGCCTTGCCCCCCGACCTGCCAGTTTGCGCCGACGACAAGGGGAACAATGGTGTGCCGTTCTGCTTCGTCTACACCACCCTGTTCAAGAAGGTGAAACTTAGGTTTCCCTTTACCCGCTTTGAAAGGGAGCTTCTTACCGAGCTCAACATCGCCGCCGCCCAGCTTCATCCCAATGGCTGGGCGTTCGTATGGGCGTTCCAGATAATGTGCGACCACTTGGGGCTGCCAGCGTCAGTGGACGTCTTCCTCTTTCTTTTTGAAGCCAAGCACCAGGAGATCGCCTGTGGGTGAGCTTGAACGGGATTGCTGGGAGGTCGATCCTTTCTATCTTCCAGCAATCCTACAAAGACTGGAAGGGCAAATTCGTCCAGGTGCGCCCCAATGACAAGGACGCTTCTCTGCTTGACGGTTTCCCTTTGTATTGGGTAAACAAGGGGACAAAGAGTCCAAAGGCAGCTTCAGGAGGCCAAGGAGTCCTGATAGCATGGGTGCCTTGGACAGGGACCTATGCTTCTTCTGGAAGAGTGTGGCAGACGCCAACATCACCTTCCTCACCACCACACTCATCTGCTTCGAGTTCTTCGAGGACCAACTCGAAATTCGCATAGGTTAGAACTCACCTCAACGTCTAAGTCTCTATCTTGACATTTCCTTCGTTAACTGTTTCTGGGCGTCTTGTGCGTTGCGCGCAAGACTTTGGTTTTATTTTCTGCACCATTTATCTGCTTCTGCTGCATAATGCCTTATGTTTTTACCTTTTTCTCTGAATTAATCCATGCACCTTTGCATTATGCAGATCGCATGTTGGGCCAGGGCAAACTTGCTGAACTGAGGGCACTCGCCCGAGCCCATGGGTTGGCATCGGGTTCCCAAACCGTGCCAAACTCGGTGGTGGAGATCGCCGCCGCACAGGGCAGATCGCCACCAAAAGGCCCAACTCCCCCCGAGGTCCAACCCGCCAACCAACGCAAGAAGCTTATCCTCAGGAAGCCAAAGAGGAAAGCACCCCAAGTAGTCCAAGAAGAAGAAGAAGAAGATGACGAGGCGACGGAAGATGGCCTTGTTACCAAGAGGAAGAGGGTGGCGCCTTCTTCACCACCAGCTCCACCTCCACTCCCTACATCAACACCGCCATCCACACCAGCTCCGCCTCCCACATTGCCTCCTCCACCAGCTCCTGCCTCGCCAGTCCAAGCAATTCCATTGGCGTCTGCGCCCCTGTGGTTGAGGCCCCCGAGCCAAACTTCATAGAGAACCCCCGAGCGCCTCCACGCCTTATGTATCCGCTGGAGGGGGTCCTCCTTCAAACGCCTCAACCGCAAACGCTGCACCGGTCGGGGATGAAGGTGCTCATCACTCTCCAATTCTCATTACTGAATCCCCGACATCGCCGCCACGCCAAGAAGCACCCGCTGAGTAACCAACTTAAGAAGGTGGCGGCGAAAACCAGCAACAAGTCCACCCGGTGCCTCCACAAGCAAACCTCTCTCTTGAGGTCAAGAGGATGTGGGAGCCTTTCTCGGCCAAACTGAAGATGATGGCAGAGGACTTCCCCACAATCATCTCTAAAGTTGTGGAGAGCTCTACAAGGAAGCTCCAGGATGACCTCTTCGCACTCCGAACTGAAAACAGCACTGATCCGATCGGTCATCGGTAGTCGATGACGTCAGCATCAGAGAACCACGTGGACCACTCGAAGGGTGACACGTGGACCAGGTGGCAGAGAGGTCGGGGGGACGATCGCCAAGAGAGGTGATCGGTGGTCAGTAACCAAGTTACCACCGAAAGATCAGGCGGCAGAGAGTTCGGGGGATAGATCACCCAGAATGGTGATCGGTGGTCAGTAGCCAAGTGGCCACCAGCAGACCAGTTCCCAGACTCGCGCCTGGAGGCAGAGCGCGATAAGCGAATAAACACTGATCAGTCATCGGGTGTATTGTCATCGGGGTCTCGTGTTACACGCAGTTAAACTGGGACTGAGATTCCCAGCGAGAGCGTTACGCATGGACCTCGCATGAGCACACCTCAGGGAATCATGCACGAGAGTGGCCTGAGGGAACTAGCAAGCCAGTCGGTGATTGGTGATTCCCTCAACCCATTACGTGCGTGGCATCGTGAAGGGTAAGTCGCCTACGCAGAGAGCAACGTTTGGTGAGTATGCCTAGACCAGCCACACCCGACGTTCTCCTAAGAGTATGCGATTTACCCAGATAAGAGAAACATCCTGAGTTACTCCGCAAGGGCGTAACTTAGGCACACAAAGAGAGGCGCTAGAGCCCTTCCAGTAAGTGACACGTGTGTGGTTAGATGTGAGTTGCAGGCCTCCACGTGTCGTCATCTGAGAGGGGTGCGGTCCAGACAAAAGAGCACTCCGTACCACTGAAGGTACAGACAGGCGCAGCCAAGCGCAGAGACGCGCAGACATGCACAGACTCTCACGCTCCCCACTACTGATTCTGAAGGTACGCTTTCTCTGAAAAGCATAACAGGGTTCTGACACATGCCAGAATAGCATAACAGAATCCTGTTATGCCTAGAAGCAGGGAAAGAGAGATAAAAGGGAGAATCAGGGTGAGAGTGAAGGGAGGAGAGACGAAAAAACAGAGAGCAAGAGTTTTTCACACACATTACTAGTTTCCTAGTCTTTGGTGGTTCTGTGGACTAACTTGATCGTCGGAGTGCAAACGGCCGCTAGAGGCGCCGTCTGTGTGTTTTGCAGGTCACGTTCGGAGAAGCAAGAGAAGGTTCTGAGGGTGATTCTGCAGAAGACGCAGCCGCGTAGACAGGGCAGAGAGTGCTACGGAGCAATTCCTCCACGTTCGAGTTGCCGGCAGGATCATTTGGCGCCCACCGTGGGGCACGAGTGAATCGTTGTCCCATATATACCACAGTTTTAAAGCTTACCAGAGTTTTATCAGTTTCCTTGATAGAGAAAGATGCCTAGACACAAACAGGCATCGCCTGCGCCATCCGCTGACGAAGGAGCTGTGACAATGGCGCAGGTCCTGGAAATGGTGCGCACGTTGCAGGATAACGCCGCAGCGTCAAAGGTTGAACAAGAGAGGATGCAGACGGAGTTAGCTGCGTCGCAAAGCAGGAACGACGAGCTGAATCGCGTCAATGAGGAGTTGAGAAGGACGCTGCAAGCGCAAAGGGAACACGTGGTTGACGAAAGGGTGTCTAGGATGCCCTCACCTCCAAGAGCGTTCCCCATGCCATTCTCCCCTGAGATCATGGGAACCATGGTGCCTCCCAACCTGGTGGGGGTCAAGGCATCGTTCAAGGGGGTAGAAGACCCGGATGCGCATCTGACGGCGTTCCACACCCAGATGATGTTGTCTGGGGGTTCAGACGCTGTCTACTGCAAAATGTTTATGAGTACGCTCAGCGGAATCGCCATGGAGTGGTTCGTAAGCCTACCAGAAGGACACATCACGTCTTTCTCTCAGTTCTCAAAGCTCTTCACTGAGCAGTACATCGTCAACAAGGCACCTGCAGTGATGTCCTACGATCTGTTCGACGTGCGCCAGTACCAGGGGGAGTCGCTGAAGGACTACCTCAATCGCTTTGGAGCACAAGTGGTTAGACTGCCCAGCAAAGATGAAGATATGTTGGTGCACGCGTTTAAGAAGGGAGTGCTGCCTGGCCCTTTCAGCGAGTCTCTCATCAGGAGCCATCCCAGCACCTTTGCAGAGATTCGACGACGTGCGGTGGCGCACATAGTGGCGGAAACAGAGGTTTCTGAGAAAAGGGGAAGTGCTGCACCACCCAGACCGCGTGGAGGGCAAGGAAAGCCACAGCAAGCAAGGGTGCATGAGGCCAAGGAGGGGAAGAAGGTGCGGGAAAAACCTCGTCCCTATGCACCAGGCAAAGACCAGAGCAGGGGGTGTGCAAGGGAGAATAACGCACCCCCGAGATACAACTTCATGGTGGGATTGGCAGATCTCATCGCCCTTCCTGCCGTAGCAGAAAGACTACGAGTACCAGAGAAGATAGATAAGGTACTTGGAAGGAAGAAGAATGAATGGTGTGAGTTTCATCAGGCCTTTGGCCATACGCTTCATTCCTGTTTGGCGCTGGGACACCAACTGGCAGAGTTGGTGAAGTCTGGTTTTCTAGCAGATTATCTGCGTGAGCCGCAGGGTAATCGCGCGTCAGGATCCCAGACTGGAGAACAACAGCATGAAGTCCCTGTGCATGGGGAAGTGCAGACGATCGCGGGAGGCTTCTCTGGTGGGGGATGCACAGTGTTCCGTCCGGTTGACCTGGACGTCTTCGTGCGTGGCCTCAATCGTCAGCTAAGATCTCCTTCCCACTAGTTGCCTGCAAATTCCTGCAAAAAAGAGGACAAAGAGGCGCCCTAGCGGCCGTTTGCACTCCGACGCTCAAGTCAGCCAGCAAGAAACACCAAAAAACTGTCCACCCACGTATCTGAGCACCGCGTGTGGCACTCTGAAGGGTGGTAAAAGAACTGTGTATATGTGTGTGTGTTGTCTCCTTCAGGCGAAAATATTCTCCAGTCACTTGTACGTAATCCTAAAGCACGGGCAAGCAACCAGAGAGTCTCTCGTAAATTTGCCAAAGGTTCCAACCCTTTTTCCGACATTCTCCGCGCTATTTAAACTGCCCCCAGCATTTAAAGCGCCTTAAAGCGCTTTTAAACTCAAACGTAACGCGCTCATTAAAGCGCTTAATTATGAAACGTAGCGCATTTAAGACGTTGAAACGCTTGGGAGCCATAATAGTACCTGAATGCCAAAAAGGGAAACTGTATTGAATATCTTTAATTACCTGGCACCTGACTAGAGAGCGTTTCTATTCCGGCATTGCTGTCATATACGTGGAGGGCCTCACGACGCCTTGACCCCATCTGGGGGCGTTTCTGCCCATCTGGGGACGTTTCTACGTGTGCGTCCTCCTGCTTGGGAGTGCTACTGCGCTAGGGGTGGCTTTTTGGGTGCCAACTCATGCCCCCAAGTATCTAGCCACTTACTCTGAGAGCGTATCTGCCTTCCTCTCACACCCTGCACCCGGTTATCCTGGGCGTGACCTTCCTCTTGGGTCGTATCTGTCCCGAAGGCGTCTCTGGGGCGGCAGGGGTACTTCGCGAGTCAGGCTGCCCTTCACTGGTACTATTACTATGGCCTTGGAGCCACCTTTTCCTTCTCTTTATCACTTTCCTGAGATATCGGGACCTGAGGCTTTCCCACGACGTCGCTCCCTCCATGGTCTTTCCTACCCATGGGTATCGGGGAACCACACCGTGATTGCCTTGCTTTTACACTGTTTAATCTGGCGACGCCCTCACCCGGGCGACGCCTTCACCTAGGCGACGCCTTCACCTAGGCGACGCCTTCCTCTAGGCGACGCCTTCGCTTAGGCGACGCCTTGCCTTAGCGACGTCTTGTCCTGCCTTGGCGACGCTTCCTCTTGGCGTCTCTACATCTGGGCGACACCTCGAGCTGACTTTGACTTTCCAGTTGTTGACTTTGACCTTGACTTAGTCAACGCCCTGATACGGGACGGTACACACAACTTCACAAAGAAGGAGATACACTCGATCGGTGATGGCGGTAGATGCAGTGAATGAGAGTCATTACCCTGAAGTGGACATTATCTTCAGGAAAGCTGACCTACGGGACGTTGTCCCGCACGACAACGACCCTGTGGTCATTTCTCTCATCACGGCAGGAAGACGAGTGCATAGAGTACTCGTAGATCAAGGAAGCTCGGCGGATGTCATGTTCTGGCCAACATTCAACAAGCTACAGTTGTCCCCTGATCAGTTAAGACCGTACACCGGTTGTCTCTACGGTTTTGCAGGAGATCAGGTAGAGGTGCGGGGATACATTGAGCTGAGGACAACGTTCACTAACGGAACGACAGCCCGCACTGAAAAGATAAAGTACCTGGTGGTGAACGCCCCTTCTGCGTACAATGTCTTGTTGGGGAGGTCAACACTCAATAGACTGGGCGCGATACTGTCGACAAGGCATATGAAGTTGAAGCTGCCGTCGATGGAGGGGACCGTGATAACCATCAAGTCGGATCAGGCTGAGGCAAGACGCTGTTATGAGAACAGTTTGAAGCAGAAGAGAAGTGTGTGCCACGTCACCACAAAACCACCACCAGGCGTGCGCGAAGAGCGATCGATGGTCAGGGAGACACAGAACGCTCAGAGGATGGAGGATGCTGCGGTGGGGGACTCCCAGGTAGCCCAAGTCGAAGAAGAAGAGGAAGGCGCGATCACTCCTCGCGAGTCAGGGATCGCGAGGGCGGTCATCGCCAGTGAGAGAAGGCCCCACCCAGCTGAAGGTTGGGTCGAAGTGGACGTCGGGGGAAGAAAGTTCAAGTTAGGAGGATCCCTCGCTGAAGAAGAGCGAAGGCTGATCATGGGTGTGATTGAGAAGCACATGAATACCTTCGCATGGTCAGCATCCGACATGCCAGGAATCGACCCCGATTTCCTCTGCCATCGTCTGTCGATGGACCCCATGGTTCGACCTGTGCGACAGAGGCGAAGGAAATTCAACGAGGAAAAGAGAAAGGTGATCCACGACGAAGCGCAGAAGCTCCTTGCCGCAGGGCACATCAGAGAAATCCAGTACCCCGAGTGGCTAGCGAATGTGGTGCTGGTTCAAAAGGCAAGCGGCAAGTGGAGAATGTGCGTGGACTTCACTGACCTCAACAAGGCGTGCCCCAAGGATTCTTACCCCTTACCCAGTATAGATGCTCTAGTTGATAGCGCCTCGGGGGGAAAGCTACTCAGCTTCTTGGACACTTTCTCGGGGTATAACCAGATCCGGATGCACCCAGTGGATGAATGCAAGACTGCGTTTATGACGGAACGGTCTTGCTATTGCTACAAGGTCATGCCATTTGGGTTAAAGAATGCGGGGGCTACCTACCAGCGGCTCATGGATAGGGTGCTCTCGCCCATGCTGGGAAGGAACGTGCACGCCTATGTAGATGACATGGTGGTTACGTCCCAAGAGAAGAAGCATCATGCAGCTGATCTGGAAGAGCTATTCACCACCATTGCCAAGTACAGGCTGAAGCTCAACCCTGAGAAATGCATTTTTGGTGTAGAGGCTGGGAAGTTCTTGGGCTTCCTCTTGACAGAGTGGGGAATCGAAGCTAATCCGGAGAAGTGTGCGGCGATCGTGGCAATGAGGAGCCCAACGACGGTGAAGGAGGTGCAGCAGCTCACCGGTCGCTTGGCAGCTCTGTCTCGGTTTATGTCCGCTGGAGGGGAGAAAGGTCACCCATACTTCTAGTGTCTCAAACGCAATAGCAGATTTCTCTGGACACAGGAGTGCGAGGAGGCCTTCATCAAGTTAAAGGGGTACCTGGCGAGCCCACCAGTCTTGCGAAAACCCCAGGTAGGCATCCCTCTTCGTCTATATTTTGCTGTGACGGAGAGAGCAGTCAGCTCGGTCCTGGTGCAAGAGCAGAACCAGGCCCAGAGGCCTGTTTACTTCGTGAGTAAAGTGCTGCAAGGCCCTGAAACGAGGTACCAAGCCCTCGAGAAGGCTGCTCTGGCGGTGGTGTTTTCAGCCAGAAGACTCAGGCATTACTTCCACAGCTTCACAGTGGTGGTAATGACTGATCTGCCTATCCAGAACGTATTGAAGAAACCTGATGTAGCAGGCAGGATGGTCAAATGGGCAGTAGAATTGTCAGAATTTGATATTCAGTACGAGCCCCGAGGACCGATCAAGGGGCAGGTGTTCGCGGACTTTGTAGTCGAGCTATCATCAATCGCGACACCTGCAGAAGGGCTAGATTTCCGATGGGTGTTATCGGTGGATGGCTCCTCTAATCAGCAGGGAAGCGGCGCTGGAGTCATCCTGGAAGGACCAAATGGGGTACTGATCGAGAAGTCCCTCCCCTTTGCCTTCAAAGCTAGCAACAATCAGGCGGAGTATGAGGCCCTGATCGCAGGAATGTTGCTAGCAAGAGAAATGGGAGCAAGAAATCTGCTGGCCAAGAGCGATTCGTTACTGGTCACCGGGCAGGTTACGGGGGAGTTCCAAGCAAAGGATCCCCAGATGGCAGCCTACCTGGAGTATGTGCAGCTCCTGAAGACGTCCTTCGCCGAGTTTGAGTTAGTGCACGTGCCAAGAGAGCAAAATGCCCGAGCAGACCTGCTTGCTAAGCTGGCCAGCTCAGGCAAGGGGGGGAAGCAGAGGACCGTCATTCAGGAGACCCTGAAGGTGCCGCGCCCGTTCGTATCAGACAACCAGGTGCTCCATGTATGCAAGTCAATGGAGCGTCTAACGATCGGTCATCGGTCGTTGACCCAAGAAACGCTAAGAGCACCGAGGGTGAGATCGCGACCCTCAAAGACCGAGGAGTTGATGGAGGTCCATGCGGAGAAGGAACCCGACACCTGGATGACGCCATACCAGCTATACTTAGAAGATGGTGTACTCCCGCTCGATCTGGCAGAGGCAAAAAGAATAAAGAAGGGTTCAAGTAAGTTTACTCTTATAGATGGAAGCCTATTTAGATTTGGATTCTCTCACCCTGTGCAGATCTGTGTACACGGCGAGCAATGCACCAGGCTCATGTCAGAGCTGCACGAGGGGGTGTGCGGAAGCCACGTAGGTGGTCGCGCTTTGGCAAGTAGAGTACTCCGCGCAGGGTACTACTGGCCAAAGCTGAAGGAAGATTGCATAAAGTTTGCTCAGCGATGCAAACAGTGTCAACTGCATGCAGACTGGCACAAGGCACCCCCTGAGGAGTTGAGGTCCATCCATAGCCCGTGGCCATTCCATACATGGGGGATTGACATCTTAGGACCCTTTCCCCTGGCGACAAGGTAGATGAAGTTCCTCATCGTGGCCATCGAGTATTTCACCAAGTGGGTGGAGGCAGAGCCAGTCGCACACATCACCGCACAGAAAGTTGAACACTTCGTCTGGAAGAACATTGTCTGCCGCTTCGGAATACCCAAGAGGCTGGTTTCCGACAATGGCACCCAGTTCACAAGTCATCAGCCGAGGAAGATGTGTGAAGAGTTAAAGATACAACAGGTCTTCGCATCAGTGGAGCACCCACAACCCAATGGGCAGGTGGAGTCAGCAAACCGAGTGCTGCTCAGGGGGCTGAAGCGAAGACTAGACAAGGCCAAAGGAGGCTGGGCAGAGGAGGTCCCCAGAATTGTATGGTCTTATCACACCACCCCACAGTCCAGCACCCATGGGACACCCTTCAGCCTTGTCTATGGGACAGACGCCATGATTCCTGTGGAGATACAGGAGAGCTCCCCCAGATTCTTGAACTTCGTTGCTGAAGAGTCCAATGAAGAGCGTAAGGTGAATCTGGATCTGCTAGACGAAGTGCGAGAAGAGGCCAGAGTCAGTGCTGAAGCTGTGAAGAGAAGAGTAGAGCGGAGGCACAACTCTAAAGTGAGGCCCAGGCGCTTCCAGGAAGGTGATTTGGTGATGAGAAAGGCGCATCAGAATGACATGCAGAACAAGTTATCCCCAAAGTGGACAGGCCCGTACAGAGTGGTGGAGACATTGGAGAACGGAGCCTATCGCCTAGAGACTTTGGAAGGAGGAGCAATCCCTAGAACGTGGAACGCCACCCATTTAAAATTTTATTTCAGTTAAAGTTGTACAGTAATGGCGTTCTCGCGCTAAAAGACACATGCTTTGTATGTGGTGGAAACAGTTGAACAGACAAGGGGGCACTCTTTTCCCTAAGGAGGGTTTTTAAAGAGGCCACCCAGTTAAAGAAAAATTTCCAGCATATCAAGTGTGCTCAAGTATTAAAGTTAAAATCCTCCTTGCCCCAGGTGCAAGTGCAGGTGATTGGTTAGGTCCTACTTGCCCTAGGCGCAAGTACTGGCACCGATCTAAGTCTTCCTCACCCCAGGTGTGAGCGCAAGCAGTTAGAGGTTTGAAAAGCCAGGGGTGCTAGTAAGACCAAGGGAGGGAAAGGAAAGGTTTTGACAAAACGTCCTTACCCACTTGGCATACACCAATATTGGCCCAGTAAGACTCTTAGTCCGAAACCCTTCTCACCCCAGGAGTGAGGCAAGGAATGAACGACTCAACCCGCCAAAGGGTGATGACCTTGGGGAAAGTAAGAGGGGTTAGCGAGAAACACTTTTCTTTCCCCAAGACGAGGCATCACCTTGAGCGATCGATGTCAAAGTCCTTTATGCACTTAGCGCTAGAGCGACAGGGAAAGCTAAGTAAAGACTAAAGAACGATCACTGATGAGTCGTCAGTAATTGGCTAGGGGTGCGAAGCAGCGCACGAGGACTGTTAAACACCAAGCTGAGGGAATAGCTAGTTGTGATCAAGTAGAAGCAAAAGAATAAGAGAAGCAGATCGCGCTAAGCCTAAGCTGGTTAACACTTAGTCGTGCGCAAAGTGAAAGACGAAGCTCAAGATCGCGCTAAGCCTAAGTTGGTTAACACTTAGTCGTGTGCGAAAGGAAAGGTAAAGCCCAAGATCGCGCTGAACCTAAGCTAGCTAGTCGCGCACATAAAGATAAGTGAAGTTCAAAGAGAATGCAAAAGAAGAAACTTACGCAAGAAAGAAGCATTGGGATATTACATTCATAGCCAAGTCTTATACAGTTCAAAAGTGCAAAGAAAAACTGTGCAGAAGCTAAATTTACAGAGAAAAAAAGGGCTTAAGGGGCAGGGGGGATGAGCTTTCCATCCACCACTTCATGGTAGATGCTGAACTGAGAGAGGTCCAGGTCGGGGAGAACGCATTTGATTTGCTCGAGTGCTAGCTCGAATCCGTCTGTAAGGGCATCAACACCCACGTTCATCAAATCAGCCTTCTCCACCTCCAGTTCTTGCTTTGAAGCCTCCGCAGCATCTCTCTCAGTAGTGACGGCAGCAAGGGAGGAGGCAGCTTCAGACAGTTTGCCCGCCACCTCCTCAAGTCTTTTCTCCCCAGCAGCAGCTGCTTCTTTGGCGGACTCGAGCTCCCCCAATAGCTGAGTGTTCTGTTGGCGCAGGGAGGAAGTCTCGGCCTTAAGCTCCACCACCTCGCAGTCCAAAGAGCTCACCATCTGCCCCATCAAGATCTCCGTCTTGATGGTCTCTTGGACCTGCGCTAGGTATTCCCTTCTAGCCTTCTCCACCATGCCTCGCATCAGTTCAACGGACCCTTGAGCGGCTTCGAAGTCACTTCGGTGACTCCTTGTCGTGCTCAAGCTCCTTCACCCTCTTATCCAGGGCTATTTGTTTGCGATGTTGGGTGGAGAATTCCAGAGAGAGCACCACCTGCCTTGCCAGGTGCATGTCAACCTCGTCACCATTCCACTCGACGAGCTCCCGGTTACTTATGAGCTGTCGAACTAGGGTGATGAACCTGCTGAAATTCTCGTGGGTGGCCCCAGAAGCGCTTGGGCGCGAGCTAGACCCACCACGTTCAGCAGTGGCGGTAGGAATTGGCAGCAGTGGTGGTGGTGCACCCCCAGTTTGGGCAGAAGCACCCCCAGCAGGATGAGCGGATGGACCAGGTGATTGGCCTGCTGGGGGGGAAGATGGCAGCTTGGAAGCTGGAGGCAACTGCTGGCCTGGAGAAGGAGGGTTGATGGGCTCTGTGGCAGTTTGAGCGCAGGGAGGAGGGGACCCTTCCTCTACTTCCACCACCTCAATCTCTCCAGGCTGGAGAGATGAGGCCCCTCAACTGCTGATCTTTTCCTCTGGCGGTGTACAAGAGGAGAGCCTGAGCTCTCCTCTTCAGTCGAAGCGGCAGCAGCAGCAGCAGTTGAAGTGGAAGCCTTCACCAGCCTTTTCCTTTTCTTCCCTTGCTCGGGGCCTCCAGCTGGCGCGACCGAGAGTGGGGGGGCTGCAATGGGCTCAGTTGTAGAGGAAGAGGAGCCAGTGCCCTTGGCTCCCCTACGTTTGGCAAGCTCTAGTAAAGCTAGCTTCCTGTCCTTCCCCGACATTGAGTCTGCATACATGGAAAAAGGAAGAGTTAGATGACCAAGATATGCAAGCAAGTTAAAAAACACCTAAAAGCATGCATGGATAGGTGTAGGTATCCTAAGAGGGAAATGAAGAGCTACCTATATACTTCTTTAAGGCCACCACATCGAACTCGTCTTTGATGAGACGAGCAGAATTGTACTTGGCCCCCAAGAGCAGCCCGCACAGCTCGCGCTCATAAGGGGCCATGGCTTCGAGGTCCCTGGATTTCTTGAACTCAACTCCAGGAACCCAGTAGAGGGGGTACCCCTCAAGCAGACTTGGACTTTGAGGGGTAGCAGATATCACGTAGAATCTGCCCTTCCAATCTTTGAAGGATTGCTGGTACAGGCCCAGGAGCACCCGCCCAGCAACCCCGTTCAGGCTGACCCAGGACCTGTCCCCAGGGTTCTTCGCTTCGAAGAAATAGAGGAACACGTCCACGGAGGCGTTGTGCCCGAAATAGTTGCAGAGGATTTGAAACGCCCGGATGAAGGCCCAGGCATTTGGATGGAGTTGGCAGGGCGCGACGTTTAACTCCATCATTACCTTTTTTTCGAAGAAAGTGAAAGGGAGGCGCAGCTTTAGTCTTTTGAAAATGGCGGAGTAGATGAAGACGAAGGGCACCCCATTGGTGGCCCTGTCATCCGCGCAGATAGGCATTCCTCGAGGAGGAATGCGGATCTGGATGTTGAAGTCATTCTCCCTGTCGATGGAGCAGGAAGGCGCGTCGGGGTTGCGACTTAGCAGGGACGTGAGATGACCCTTAGGCAGCAGGGTGGAGGTTTCAGCGAGCAATGCCAGGGGAGCCCATTCGTAGACCCTGGCATTGTCGTGGTAGGAGGTAGCCACAGGCGGTGGTGGGGCTGGCGCACTCGCGGAAGGTTGTGCACCAGAGGAAGAGGCGATGATGCGCGTAGTTTGTTTCAAGCGAGCCATCGTGAGATAGCTGCAAATGGAGGAAAAACGAAAAAGTCAGAATGAATGGGAGAAGAAGGAATGATGAATGTTTCGGTGAAAACAGAAAGGGGAAAGGAGAAGGAGATGCCCAGATGAAAAGAAGAAGAAGAAGAAGCAGAAGCCAGGGTAAGAGCACGAAAAACCCTAGCGCGGGTTCGAGAGAGGGAAATAGAGAAGATGAATGCATGATAACCAGAATGATAAATGCAATCGGTAAAGATGACCAAAAAGGGGTCAGGGAGAAGAAAAACCATACCTTTGGATGATCGCAAGAGTTTGGGAAGCAGAGAATTTGAAGAAAGATGGGTGCGCAGAGGAGAAGTTCGCAGAGAGTCTGGGAGTCGAATGAAGAAGATGGAGGAACAGTGAAAGAGCGCGCCAATTTGAATAAGAGAAGCACTAGCGACGCACAGCGCTGGCCGTTGATGGGGCCACGTGTCGCGAGATTAAGAAAAGAAGTCCAAACGTTAAAGAAGCAGCACGTGAGGTGGCACGTGAGGCGGCCCCACTTGCCACGTGGACTGAGGGCACGATCACTTAGTCTCTTCGCTGAGAACGAGTTCTCGACTCGAGACTGGGGGGCTTGTGATCCGATCGGTCATCGGTAGTCGATGACGTCAGCATCAGAGAACCACGTGGACCACTCGAAGGGTGACACGTGGACCAGGTGGCAGAGAGGTCGGGGGGACGATCGCCAAGAGAGGTGATCGGTGGTCAGTAACCAAGTTACCACCGAAAGATCAGGCGGCAGAGAGGTCGGGGGATAGATCACCCAGAATGGTGATCGGTGGTCAGTAGCCAAGTGGCCACCAGCAGACCAGTTCCCAGACTCGCGCCTGGAGGCAGAACGCGATAAGCGAATAAACACTGATCAGTCATCGGGTGTATTGTCATCGGGGTCTCGTGTTACACGCAGTTAAACTGGGACTGAGATTCCCAGCGAGAGCGTTACGCATGGACCTCGCATGAGCACACCTCAGGGAATCATGCACGAGAGTGGCCTGAGGGAACTAGTAAGCCAGTCGGTGATTGGTGATTCCCTCAACCCATTACGTGCGTGGCATCGTGAAGGGTAAGTCGCCTACACAGAGAGCAACGTTTGGTGAGTATGCCTAGACCATCCACACCCGACGTTCTCCTAAGAGTATGCGATTTACCCAGATAAGAGAAACATCCTGAGTTACTCCGCAAGGGCGTAACTTAGGCACACAAAGAGAGGCGCTAGAGCCCTTCCAGTAAGTGACACGTGTGTGGTTAGATGTGAGTTGCAGGCCTCCACGTGTCGTCATCTGAGAGGGGTGCGGTCCAGACAAAAGAGCACTCCGTACCACTGAAGGTACAGACAGGCGCAGCCAAGCGCAGAGACGCGCAGACATGCACAGACTCTCACGCTCCCCACTGCTGATTCTGAAGGTACGCTTTCTCTGAAAAGCATAACAGGGTTCTGACACATGCCAGAAAAGCATAACAGAATCCTGTTATGCCCAGAAGCAGGGAAAGAGAGATAAAAGGGAGAATCAGGGTGAGAGTGAAGGGAGGAGAGACGAAAAAAACAGAGAGCAAGAGTTTTTCACACACATTACTAGTTTCCTAGTCTTTGGTGGTTCTGTGGACTAACTTGATCGTCGGAGTGCAAATGGCCGCTAGAGGCGCCGTCTGTGTGTTTTGCAGGTCACGTTCGGAGAAGCAAGAGAAGGTTCTGAGGGTGATTCTGCAGAAGACGCAGCCGCGTAGACAGGGCAGAGAGTGCTACGGAGCGATTCCTCCACTTTAACTTTAACTGATGCCTCCGATCGCCGAAAGACAATGAGGACTTTAACTTTAACTGATGCCTCCGATCGCCGAAAGACGATGAGGACTTAGAAACTTTTTTAGCATGCAATATATCTTTATCTTGCCTTAAATCACATATAAGTGACAAGGTCTTTCTTCAAAACTTTTGGAAAACAACAAGCATGCAATCTAAACACCTTAAACTTCGAAAACTCTTCTTTATTGGGTGGCCTCATTAAAAACCCTCCTTAGGGAAAAAAGAGTGCCCCCTTCAAACTGTTTTAACAGAGACATTGTAGTATAACTTCGCGTTTGTCTTACTTACAACGTTCTTAACTGTAATATAACTTGAGGTGTGTGGCGTTCCAGGTGCGAGGAATCGCCCCTCCTTCCAATGTCTCTAAGCGGTAGGCGCCGTTCCCGAGCGCCTCGGTTATTCTGAACGGTCCCGTCCACTTAGGCGACAGCTTATTCTCCATCTCGTACTGGTGGGCTTTCCTCATCACCAGGTCGCCTTCTCTGAATTGTCTTGGCATCACCTTCGAGTTATATCTTCGTTCAATCCTTCTCTTCACCGCCTCAGCTTTCAATCTCGCCTCTTCCCTGACCTCATCCAGTAGATCCAGGTTCAACCTTCTCTCTTCATTCGAGTCTTCCTCCACGAAGTTCTGGAATCTCGGCGAGCTCTCCTGGATCTCCACTGGAATCATTGCGTCGCACCCATAGACCAAGCTGAATGGGGTCTCATGGGTTCCTGACTGCTCGGTGGTGTGGTATGCCCAAACTATACGGGGTACCTCCTCAGCCCAGCTTCCCTTGGCTTTCTCTAGCCTTCTCTTCAACCCTCTCAGCAACACCCGATTGGCTGACTCTACTTGGCCATTCGTCTGAGGGTGCTCGACGGATGCAAACACTTGCTGAATTCCCACCTCTTCGCACAGCTTCTTCAACAGGTGACTTGCAAACTGAGTCCCATTGTCCGACACCAGGCGCTTGGGCACACCAAACCGGCACACAATGTTCTTCCACACAAAACCCTCAACCTTGTGTGCGGTGATCTGGGCCACTGGTTCTGCTTCGATCCACTTGGTGAAATACTCAATCGCCACCACCAAGTACTTCATCTGCCTGATCGCCAGCGGGAATGGTCCCAGGATGTCGATTCCCCATGTGTGAAACGGCCAAGGGCTGTAAATCGACTTCAACTCCTCAGGAGGCGCCTTGTGCCAATCGGCGTGCTGTTGGCATTGTCTGCAACAGTGCGCATACCTCTTGCAATCTTCTCTCATCGTTGGCCAGTAGTAGCCTGCACGGAGAGTCCTTGCGGCCAGAGCTCGACCCCCGACGTGGCTTCCGCATATCCCTTCATGGAGCTCTGCCATAATTCTCGTGCATTTCTCGCCATGATCACATTCCAGGAGTGGGTGAGTGAACCCAAACCTGTACAGATCGCCATCAATCATTGTGTACTTGCTAGAATTCTTCTTTTTCTTCCTAGCCTCTGTCGGATCCAGCGGGAGAAGGCCATCTGCTAGGCACCGCTTATACTGTGTTACCCAGGTGTCTGGCTCATGCGTAGCGCAGACCTGCGTCATGTTTACCCTCTCCCCCCGACATGCTCTTATTCTCGGCGATCTCAAGGTCTCTTGAGTCAGGGACCTATGACTTCTCGCCGCTCTCTCCGTCGACTTGCTTATCTGAAGAACCAGGTGGTCTGCTACAAATGCTCTCGGCGTCTTCAGAGTTTCTTGAATCACCGTCCTCTGCCTACCCCCCTTGCCTGAACTGGCGAGCTTAGCTAGCAAGTCAGCTCGGGCATTCTGCTCCCTGGGCACATGCACCACTTCAAAGGAGGCAAAGGAACTCTTCAATTCCTGTACATACTCCAGGTAAGCCGCCATTTGTGGATCCTTAGCCTGGAACTCGCCTGTTACTTGCCCCGTGACCAGCAGCGAGTCACTCTTAGCCATCAGCACCCTAGCTCCCATCTCCTTAGCCAGCAAGATACCGGCAATCAGCGCCTCGTATTCTGCTTGATTATTGCTGGCCTTGAAGGCAAACCTCAAGGACTGTTCGATCAGCACACCGTTGGGTCCCTCCAAGATGACTCCAGCACCGCTACCCTGCTGGTTCGACGATCCATCCACTGAGAGTACCCATCGGAAGTCATCCCCTTCAACTCGTGTCGCTTCAGACGAGAGCTCGACCACGAAGTCTGCGAAGATCTGTCCTTGATCGGGCCTCGGGGCTCATACTTAATATCAAACTCTGACAGCTCCACTGCCCACTTCACCATCCTTCCCGCAACATCGGGCTTCTTCAAGACCTTCTGGATGGGCAAGTCGGTCATCACCAGTATCGTGAAGCTATGGAAATAGTGGCGCAACCTCCTCGCCGAAAATACCACAGCCAGCGCAGCCTTCTCCAGGGCCTGATATCTTACCTCCGGGCCCTGCAACACCTTACTAACAAAATAAATAGGCTTTTGAGCCTGATCTTGGTCCTGGGCGAGCACCGCACTTACCGCCCTCTCAGTTACAGCAAAATACAACCTGAGAGGGGTTCCCATCAGCGGTTTGCACAAAACCGGCGGGCTCGCCAGATACTCCTTCAGCTTTACGAAGGCTTCCTCACACTCCTTCGTCCAGGCAAACTTGTTATTCCGCCTTAAGCACTGAAAGTATGGATGACCCTTCTCTCCGCTACCCGACACGAAGCGAGATAGGGCGGCCATCCGACCTGTAAGCTGCCGTACTTCCTTCACAGTGGCTGGGCTCCTCATCGCCAAGATGGCGGCACATTTATCAGGGTTGGCTTCTATTCCTCTCTCAGTTAAGAGGAAACCCAAGAACTTCCCAGCCTCCACGCCAAAGATGCATTTCTCTGGATTCAGCTTCAACCTGAACTTGGCGATCGTCGTGAACAATTCCTCCAAGTCTGCAACATGCTTGCTTTTCTCTGGCGAGGTCACGACCATGTCCTCTACGTAAGCTTGCACATTCCTTCCCAACATCGGTGCAAGTACTCGATCCATCAACCTCTGGTATCACCTTGTAGTAGTAGCACGATCTCTCGGTCATGAAGGCAGTCTTCTCTTCATCCATGGGATGCATCTTGATCTGGTTATACCCCGAGAAGGCATCCAGAAAGCTCAGCAACTTACACCCTGCAGCACTGTCCACCAGGGCGTCTATGCTTGGTAAAGGATACGAGTCCTTTGGGCAAGCCTTATTCAAATCGGTGAAATCGACGCACATGCGCCATTTCCCGTTGCTCTTCTTTACCAGTACGACATTGGCCAGCCAGTCAGGGTACTGCACCTCCCTGATATGGCCTGCAGCAAGGAGTTTCTGCGTTTCGTCCCTGATCGCCTGCCTCCTCTCTTCATTGAACTTCCTTCTCTTCTTTCGCACTGGCCTCACCAAGTTGTCCATCGCCAAATGATGACACAAGAAGTCGGGATCGATCCCGGGCATGTCCGAGGCGGACCATGCAAATGCATCCAGATGCCGTTCTATCACCTTGGCGATCTGGTCCTGGAGCTCAACCTCCAGGGATCTTCCCAGCTTGAAGATCTTTCCCCCGATCTCTCTCTCGAGCCACTGCTCGACGGGTTTTGGCCTGGTTTCTCTGGCGATCACCGCCCTGGCGATTCCCAGCTCCCTCGCTTCCTCAGGGCGATTCCTTGCCTCCTCTTCTTCCAGACCAGCGTTCCCCTCCTTCAGCTCAGCATCCACCATCTCCACGTCTCTTCCGGCGGTCTCTTCTATCACCGTCGATCTGGGCTTCACGCCAGGAGGCGGGGTGGTTGTCACATAACTCACAGAGCTTTTGTTTTTCAGGCTATTCTCATAGCACTTCTTTGCTTCTTTCTGGTCGGATTTGATGGTGATCACCACCCCCTCCATAGACGGCAACTTCACCTTCATGTGCCGGGTTGATGGTATGGCGCCTATTCTGTTGAGCGTGGGCCTTCCCAACAGAATGTTGTATGCTGAAGGAGCGTTTACAACGAGGTATTTGATTTTCTCCGTTCTCGAACCCGCCTCGTCTGTAAACGTAGTCCTCAACTCTATGTACCCCCTGACCTCTACCTGGTCACCAGCAAAACCATACAAACACCCTCCATAGGGCCTCAACTGGTCAAGGGGCAACTCCAGCTGCGTGAAAGTCAGCCAGAACATCACGTCTGCCGAGCTTCCTTGGTCCACCAGAACCCTGTGAACCTTTCTTCCTGCTGTGATCAACGAGATGACTATGGGATCGTTGTCATGAGGCACAACGTCCCGAAGATCCTGCTTGGTGAACGTAATGTCCACATCCGGCGAGTGGTCTTCAAACATATCCACCATCATCACAGACCTGGCATACCTCTTCCTTTGTGATGCGGTGCATCCACCACTTGAGAAACCTCCTGCAATGGTGTGGATTTCCCCGTGTGTAGGCATCTCGTGCTGCTGAGCCTCAGCACCTGCAGGCTGGGAGCTCGACGCGCCCCCGTCCTCCTATCCAACAAATAGTCATTTAGGAACCCGCTCTTAACCAGATCGTCGAGCTGGTATCCTAAAGCCAAACACGAATCCACGGTGTGGCCAAAGCCCTGGTGAAACTCACACCAGGCGTCTGGCTTTGGTCCCAGCACCTTGTCGCCCACCTTCTCAGGCGCCTTCAGCCTAGCGGATATATTGGGAATGGCGATCAGGTCCGCCAATCTCATGACAAACTTGTGCTTAGGCGGGCGATTGTATTCCCGGCATGCTAGTTGCGAGCGTCCTTGGCCCCTGCCCTTCAGCATACAAAGGCACCCATGTGCTTTTCGATCACACCAACGATCAGCTTTCGCTCTTCTTCAACGAGGGATCCCCCCAATTTGAACTTTTTCCCCCTGATGTCCACTTCGACCCATCCTTCAGCTGGGTGGGGCCTTCTCTCGCTGGCGATGACCGCCCTCGCGATCCCTGACTCGCGAGGAGCGATCGCGCCTTCCTCTTCTTCTTCAACTTGGGCTACCTGGGAGCCCCCCACCGCAGCGTTCTCCATCCTCTGAGCGCCCTGTGTCTCCCTAACCACCGATCGCTCTTCGCGCACACCTGGTGGTGGTGTCGTGGTGACGTGACATACACTTCTCTTCTGCTTCAGGCTGTTCTCATAACAGCGTCTAGCCTCAGCCTGATCCGACTTAATGGTTATTACGGTCCCCTCCATCGACGGCAGCTTCAACTTCATGTGCCTCGTCGATGGTATTGCGCCCAACCTATTGAGTGTTGGCCTCCCCAACAAGATGTTGTACGCAGAAGGGGCATTCACCACCAAGTACTTTATCCTTTCGGTGCGGGCTGTCGTCCCATCAGTGAACGTTGTCCTCAGCTCAATGTATCCCCGCACTTCTACCTGATCTCCTGCAAAGCCGTAAAGACACCCGGTATACGGCTTCAGTTGATCAGGGGACAACTGCAACTTGTTAAACGTCGGCCAGAACATGACGTCTGCCGAGCTTCCTTGATCTACGAGCACTCGGTGCACTCGTCTTCCAGCCGTGATGAGGGAGATGACCACAGGGTCGTTGTCGTGCGGGACAACGTCCCGTAGATCAGCTTTCCTGAAGACAATATCTACTTCAGGGTAATGGCTCTCATTTACTGCGTCTACCGCCATAACCGACCGGGTGTACCTCCTTCTCTGTGACGCTGTGCATCCCCCACCAGAGAAGCCTCCCGCGATTGTTTGCACTTCCCCGTGCACAGGGACTTCATCCTGCTGTTCTCCAGCTTGAGATCCCGATGCGCGATCACCCTGCGGCTCACGCAGGTAATCTGCTAGGAACCCAGACTTCACCAACTCTGCCAGTTGGTGTCCCAACGCCAAACAGGAGTGAAGTGTGTGGCCAAAGGCCTGGTGAAACTCACACCACTCATTCTTCTTTCTACCAAGTACCTTATCAGTCTTCTCCGGTACGCGTAGTCTTGCTGCTACAGCAGGAAGGGCGATGAGATCCGCCAATCCCACCATGAAATTGTATCTTGGGGGTGCGTTATTCTCCCTTGCACGCCCCCTGCTCTGATCTTTGCCTGGTGCATAGGGACGAGGTTTTTCCCGCACCTTTTTCCCCTCCTTGGCCTCATGCACCCTTGCTTGCTGCGGTTTCCCTTGCCCTCCACGCGGTCTTGGTGGTGCAGCACTTCCTCTTTTCTCAGAAACCTCTGTTTCTGCCACTATGTGCGCCACCGCGCGTCGTCGGATCTCTGCAAAGGTGCTGGGATGGCTCCTGATGAGAGACTCGCTGAAGGGGCCAGGCAACACTCCCTTCTTAAACGCGTGCACCAGCATATCTTCATCTTTGTTGGGCAGTCTAACCACTTGTGCTCCAAAGCGGTTGAGGTAGTCCTTCAGCGACTCGCCTTGGTACTGACGCACGTCGAACAAATCGTATGACACCACTGCAGGTGCTTTGTTGACAATGTATTGCTCAGTGAAGAGCTTTGAAAACTGAGAGAAAGACGTGATATGCCCTTCTGGTAAGCTCACGAACCACTCCATGGCGATTCCGCTTAGCGTGCTCATGAACATTTTGCAGTACACAGCGTCTGAGCCCCCAGACAACATCATCTGGGTGTGGAACGCCGTCAGATGCGCCTCCGGGTCTTCTACCCCCTTGAACGACGCCTTCACCCCCACCAGGTTGGGAGGCACCATGGTTCCCATGATTTCAGGGGAGAATGGCATGGGGAACGCTCTTGGAGGTGACGGCTGCCTAGACATCCTTTCGTCAACCACGTGTTCCCTCTGCGCCTGCAACGTCCTCCTCAACTCTTCATTGACGCGATTCAGCTCGTCGTTCCTGCTTTGTGACGCGGCCAACTCCGTCTGCATCCTTTCTTGTTCAGCTTTTGACGCTGCGGCGTTATCCTGCAGCGTGCGCACCAGCTCTAGGACCTACGCCATTGTCACAACTCCTTCGTCAGCAGATGGCGCAGGTGATGGTTGTCTGTTTCTTGGCATCTTTCCCTAGCAAAGAACTTGGTAAAACCTTGGTAAGCTTCAAAAACTGTGGTGTATATGGGACCACGATTCACTCGGGCCCCACGGTGGGTGCCAAATGATCCTGCCGGCAACTCGAACGTGGAGGAATCGCTTCGTAGCTCTCTCTGTCCCGTCTACGCGACTGCGTTCTCTGCAAAATCACCCTCAGAACCTTCTCTTGAATCTCCAAACGTGACCTGCAAAACACACAGACGGCGCCTCTAGCGGCCGTTTGCACTCCAACGATCAAGTTAGACCACAGAACCACCAAATGAGAAAAACTAGTAGTGTGTGTGAAAAACTCTTGCTCTCTATTTTTCGTATCCCCTCCCCTCAATCTCTCCCTGATTCTATTTTATGTCCCCCTCTGTATCTGGGCCTAACAGAATTCTGTTATGCTTTCTGGCATGTGTCAGAACCCTGTTATGCTTTTCTGCGACATCGTACCTCTAGAATCAGTAGAGTGAGAGCGTGAGAGTCTGTGCGTGTCTGCGCGTCTCTGCGCTTGGCTGCGCCTGTCTGTACCCTTAGTGGTACGGAGTGCACTTTTATCTGGTCTGCACCCCTCTCAGATGATGACACGTGGAGGCCTGCAACTCACACCTAACCACACACGTGTCACTTACTGGAAGGGCTCTAGCGCTTCTCTTTATGTGCCTAAGTTACGCCCTTGCGGAGTAACTTAGGATATTTCTCCCATCTGGGTAAATCGCATACTCTTAGGAGGACGCCAGGTGTGGCTGGTCTAGGCACACTCACCAAACGTTGCTCTCTGCGTAAACGGCTTACCCTTCACGGTGTCACGCACGTAATGGGTTGAGCGAATCACCAATCACTGACTGGTTTACTAGTTCCCTCAGGCCACTCTCGTGCATGATTCCCTGAGATGTGCTCATGCGAGGTCCATGTGTAACGCTCTCGCTGGGAACCTCAGTCCCAGTTTAACTGCGTGTAACATGAGACCCCGATGACTGATCAGTGCTCTATTGCTTCTCTCGTATGGGAACTGGTTTGTTGGTGGCCACTCGGTTACTGACCACAGATCACCGTTCTGGGTGATCTGTCCCCTGACCTCTCTGCCGCCTGATCTGTCGGTAGTCACTTGGTTACGGACCCCCCGATCACCACTCTTGGCGATCGTCTCCCTGATCTCTCTGTCACCACGTGTCACCCTGCGAGTGGTCCACGTGGTCCTCTGCTGCTGACATCATCGACTACCGATGACCGATCAGATCAAAAAGAAATAGAAGAAAGGCAGGTATAAAAGGGTTGAGATAGTCTATGATAACTCAAAGCAGTATAATGTGGAGAGGGATTACGAGTAGAACGTATACCTTTACGGATAGCAATAGGAAGATCAGGTTCAATAGTCGTAGGTTCAACTAGGAGCCGGAGGGGGATGAGGTGTTGGCACCGGAATAGAGTCTGCTGATGGACGATGAGATGTTTGACGACGAATATACACCTGAAGAGTTGGTGGCGGTGGTGAATTGTTAGGTGCACTAGGCACAACAAGAGGAATATTAACTTGATTAGATGAAGAAATTGAAGGAGAAAGACAAGACTTAAAGTAAAGGGAAGATTCACTGAAGGTGACATCTGCTGAAATAAAATAACAGTTTAAAGACGGTGAGAAACATTTATATCCTTTTTGTGATCTAGTGAATCCTAAAAAGACACATTTGTGTGACTTAGGAGATAATTTATCAAGACCAGGACTAAAATTATGAACAAAACATGTGGACCCAAAAACTTTGGAAGGTAAAGAGTGGAGAGGGTCATGTGGAAATAAAAGAGAATGAGGAATTTTGTTATCTAAAACTGAAGATGGCATGCGATTAATGAGATAACATGCACTAAGAACAACATCACCCCAAAAACGCTGAGGAACATCACCATGGAGTAAAATAGTACGAGTTGTTTCAACAACATGTGTATTCTTGCGCTCAGCTACCCCATTTTGTTGAGATGTATAAGCACATGACGTTTGATGAAGAATACCATGAGAAGCCATAAAATTTTTAAAAGAATGAGAAAGATACTCACGTCCATTATCACTGCGCAATATTTGGATGGAAATTCCAAATTGATTTTTAATTTCATTGTAAAATATTTGAAATATAGAAAACAACTCAGAACGATTTTTCATTAAAAAAACCCAAGTACATCTTGAATAATCATCAACAAAAGTAACAAAATACTGAAATCCTAAATTAGACTTAATACGACTTGGTCCCCAAATGTCAGAGTGAACTAAGGCAAAAGGAGATGAAGAACGTTGTGCGACACTACTAGGAAAAGAACTACGGATGTGCTTCCCTAACTGACACGACTCACACGATAAAGTAGACACATTAGACAAACTTGGAACAAGCTGCTGCATCTTGGCAAGACTAGGATGACCCAACCGAGCATGAATGAGAGATGGAGAATCCATAATTGCCCCAACATGTGCAAAGATCTGTAGTTGATCAAGTCCATGAGACTCACATCCGGTGCCAATCATCCGTCCCGAGCTCCGGTCCTGTAAAGTAACAAAATCTTTGGTAAAAGAAATAACACAATCAAGGGAACAAGTGAGACGACTAATGGATAATAAGTTAAATGGAGACCCAGGGACATAAAGAACATTATCAATAGATAAAGAAGAAAAATGATTAATAGTACCAACACCATGTGATGGTACCCTATATCCATTGGCCATGGTAACCGAAGGTAAATATCCCGTAGTAGATAGGGAAGAGAAAAAAGATTTATTACCAATAATGTGATCAGTGGCACCTGAATCTAGAACCCAAGGGCCATGGAAAGTGGAGTGAGTGAGGCCAACAAAAGATGTACCTGAATGTGCAACAGAAGCCGTGGAACTAAGGTTTTGACGATCCTCATACCCTTTAAGAAATTCATTGAAAATAGCAGGGTGGCCTGGGGTATCAATTGAAGTATGGTCCATGGTAGAAGGTTGCACAGGGGCAATTTGAGCAACCGCAACAGATCTAGGAGGACGACCATGTAAGGCATAACATCTGTCAATTTTGTGGCCAAGTTTGCCACAATGGTCACACTCGTGACGCCCTTTGCCCGGCTTGTGAGGGCGAGTACGATCATTATGCTGAGAGACTAAAGCAGAAGAGTCATCAACATGAGACGTTATATCAGTGGTGTGTTTACCTGGCACGCGCAAAAGGGTAGAACAAGTGGAAGTAAAATTGGGCACAATAGGAGATCCCAAAATTTGATTACGAACGTGAGAATAATCATCAGGAAGGCCATGTAAACCCTATAACATGAAGAACTTGGATCTTTGTTCTAGTTCTTGAGAAGGAGTAGAGGCAGGAGGTAATAACTCATTAAAATCATGATGAAGAGCATGAAGTTTACCGAGATATTCTGCCATTGTACCATCAAGACGTTTGGGAGCAACAATTGTGAGAAGATTTTGACACACACCATAAAGACGCTGAGTATCATTGGTGTATAATAATTTTGCTTGTTCCCAAACTTCTGAACATGTCTCATAGGTACGAAAAATTTGTTTTAAAGATGAGTGAATGGTCTATTTGATAACAATGCATAATTGAGCATCAATTTTCAACCAATGGAAAACCTCATTTTCAGCAAGAGTAGGATGAGTAAGATGATCAACATAACCTTGACTCTTCAGCCATAATTTAATATCTAATGCCCAAGTGTCATAATTGGTTCCATCCAATTTGTCAATGGAAAGATGAACATTGACATAATTAGTATAAATAGATGAATTCGGCATAATGACTACGGAAGAAGCCACAGTGGTAGCGGCAGCGGAAGAAGCCATAGTGGCAGTGGCAGCAGAAAAAGCCATAGTGGTAGCGGAAGCGAAAGAAGCCATAAAAGATAAGGACAAATTCAGTCACCGGTTAATTGGTGGCAGCAACAAAGATGAAGGCTCCGGCAGCGTCTCCAGGGAGGCTCCGACGAGATTCCGGCGACGGCTCTGGCGTCGACTCCGACGAGATTCCGGCGAGATTCCGACGACGGCTCCGGCGAGATTTCGATGGCGGCTCCGGCGAGATTCTGGCGACAACTCCTGCGAGGGTCCGGCAGCTGCTCCGACGAGGTAATGGTAGCAGTGGCTGGAAAATTCCAGTGAATAGTGGGTTCACCAATAAAAATTGAACCCTAAACCCTAAACCCTAACCTTATGCTCTAGATACCATATAAAGGAAAAGAAAGAATAGGGTAAATCCCCTTGTGTATATTGAACACATAGGGTTATGTTTATATAGGAAAAGAAACATATGGGCTAAGCCCATTACATAAATATGAGATATCTAACAATATCTATAATATATCATAATATCAAATAATATCTAATTATATATAATAATATCTAATAATATCTAACAAAGTTTAAGATGGAGGATTCAAACCAGTTAAGACTCCAATTGAAATAGGAATTAAGCTTACGAAGGAAGGTGATGGGACAACTGTAGATGGAACATACTTTAAGCAGATTGTTGGGAGCCTTAAATATCTCACGTGTACTAGACCCGACATATGTTATGTTGTGGGATTGGTCAGTCGATACATGGAGTCACCTCGACAAGTTCATTTACAAACTATAAAGAGATTTATGCGCTACATCAAAGGTACTACAACTTTTGGTCTATTTTACTCTTCATCGAAGAAGATTGAGATCGTCAGATACTCAGACAGTGGTTGGGGTGGAGATTCAAACGAGAGGAAGAGCAAAAGTGGTCATTGTTTTATGATCGAAAATACTGTTTGCTTGTGGTCATCAAAGAAACAGTCAATTGTTGCATTATCTACTTGTGAAGCTGAGTATGTAGTAGCAGCAAGTGCTTGTCAATCAATTTGGCTTAGCAATATCATGACTCAAATTGGTTTTATTCTATATGTTCCAATCAAGATCTATGTTGACAATGTCAATCTTGCAAGGAATCTGGTTTTTCATTAAAGAAGAAAACACATTGATATTCAATATCACTTTCTGCGAGACCAAGTTGGGAAGAACATTATCAAATTGGAATACTGTAGATCAGAAGATCAGATTGCAGATAGTCTCACTAAGCCATTGAAGATCGATGCTTTCATCAAGTTAAGAGATCTGTTGGGCCTGAAGGTTGTTCTAAATCAGATTAAGAGAGGATGTTGGTCATTAATTCAGATTTTATTAGCCTTAAATGTTGGTTATTAATTCAGATTTTATTACTCTTAAATTATTTACCGTTATTATTGCATTAATGATCAGTTTACAGGGTTGTTAGTATTCCTATTTTATAGCTTCCAGTAATTGTAATTGATCCTGCCTGTTGACCAAAACGCTGGAGCCCTGCCTCGTCAAACTTGGATTGACTTCTGCGCCGTGTTAGCCTCCGTCCTTCACCGCGATCCACCTCCAGAACCTGCAAAAGACGAAACGGCGCCGCTGCGGCCGATCACGCTCCGACGCCCAAGTCAGTGACTGAACCACCAATTACTTCAGAGAAAAACTCAAGAACTCTAAGGAACCGTGAGAAGTTCTCTCTCAGCGTACTCTCGTTCTCGCAGTTGTAAAGAAGTAATCTAAACGCGTGCGTACCTCAGAAGTTCGTTAGAAACTCTTATATACCTGGGCACTTTCTCTCTCCTGGCAGTTACACATCTGGACACGTGGCTCGCATCCAGCTGTACACGTGCCATCATCTGGAGCATCCTTGACTTGGGCGCTACTTCTTATTCTTCAGGTTTTTTGGCTAAGTTACTTATGCATGATATACTCAGTGCATAGATGCCTTGGAGCGTGATCTCTTCTAGATGGCGAGTTCGGGTGCCTTCGTACACACCTTCCCTGTGGTCTCGCCGGCCGCCTTCATGATCTGCCCTACCTGCTTCACCGTATATGTTCAAGTAAGCTGTCTCCCGACCTCATCCTCTGGCCAGCTAGGAAATGACTATCTGCCTTCATCTTCGGCGATGTCCTTGTTTCGGCGATCTCTAATTACTTGGTCGCCTGGGTTCACATCTGGCGACTTCATCTTCAACCCGGTGACCGCCGGTTTAGGCATGCTGGAGATCGGAGCACGCCAACTTAACAACTGGCGACTACACGAACCCCTCGACTTCCTTCCCTTCTGCCAACCAGGTGTCCCATCCAACACGCCTATATAATAGCTCGATGCCACGTCATCACTTCCGACTACTAGGGCGGTACACAAGCCCCCCAGTCTTAAGCGAAGACTTGTCCAGCGAAAAGACTAAAGAAGTCACGTCACTACCGATCTACGTGGCGCTGGCGCAGAATTCCAAACGTTCGTACTTTCTGCTTTCCTGACGCTCCACCAAACATTCTTCCAATCGCTCGACACGTGGCTTCATCGACGGTCATCTTTAGTTGTCGTTTACGCTTCCAAAAATCATTTGAAAAACCCTTAAACCCATTTCGCTTCTACTGTTCCATCACCTCTTTGCCTTCTCAAACGCTCTGAGTTTCTTCTGCAAAAACCCACGACGCTCTTCAACCTTCTGAATCCTCAACCTCCTTCAGCGTTCTTCTGATCATCGAAAGGTACTCCCTTTACTTCTTCTGTTGAGTTTTCCTGCATTTTAACCGATTCGCATCATCCATTAACTGCCTGGTGCATACGCTGTGGGTTGTTTCTTCTGCTTCTCCCTTCTCGTAATTTAGGGCTTCGTCTCCATTACAACGAACTTTCGTTTGTTCGTTTTTCATCCTTCTTTCACAATCGAGTCAGCCTCTGCAACCTTCGCTCACCTTTCCCTTTCTTTTTCCTTTGCAGTTTCCGCGATGGCTTGTTCAAATATCACCCCAAATCCTCCTCCCTCGTCACGAAACCCTCCATCTCAAGCTCATAACCCACCACGAGCACCTGGTGCTTCCTCCTCCCAGGCTGAGAGGCCTGCAACCTCTCACCCCAACCTTGCTCAGGCAACTCCTCCCATCGCCGGAGGTGCCTCCATTCCTTCCCCAGACTACAAGAAGCTATACCCATGGGCCACCTCGACTTTGCTGAAGGAGACTTCTTCAGTAAACTCTGCCGGGGCAGTGCTTCGATTGAAGAAAGGGGACGAGCCCCACCTGTCGTTCCACAAGGAGCACGATGATAAACTAACCGTGCTGCCTTGTCCCCCCGATGTGCCGGTCTGCACAGATGACAAAGGGAACAACAGCGAGGTGTTCTGCTTTGTGTACACCACCTTATTCAAGAAGGTGAAACTCAGGTTTCCCCTCACTCGTTTCGAGCGGGAACTACTAACCGAGCTCGACATCGCCGCCGCCCAGCTCCATGCCAACAGCTGGGCATTCGTGCGGGCGTTCCAAATTGTGTGCGCACATCTGGGACTACCAGCCTCAGTCGACGTGTTCCTTTTCCTGTTCGAGGCCAAGAACCCTGGAGATCGCCTTTGGGTGAGCCTGAACAAAATTGCTGGGAGGTCGATCCTCTCTATCTTCCAGCAATCTTACAAGGACTGGAAAGGCAAATTCGTCCAAGTGCGCCAGAACGATCGGGACACTTTGCTGCTCGACGGCTTTCCCTTGTACTGGGTAAACAAGGGAACTAAAGACTCCAAAAGAAGCTTTAGAAAGCCAAGAAGCCCCGACAACATGGGTGATTTGGATAAGGACTTGTGCCTTTTCTGGAAAAGCGTGGCAGACGCTAACATCACCTTCCTCACCACTGCGCTCATCTCCTTCGAGTTCTTCGAAGACCAACTCGAGGCTCGTATAGGTTAGTGCCTATTTCAACGCTTAAGTCTTTGCCCTGTGCTGCACCTCTGTTAACTGTTGCTGGGCGTCTTGTCTGTTGTGCACAAGACTTGGTTTTTATTTTCTGCATCACTTGTTTGCCTCATTTGCATATCTACCCATGTATTTATCTTTCTCTTTGGGCTGACCTGTATACCTTTGTATTATGTAGATCTCATGTTGGGCAAAGGAAAACTGGCTGAATTGAGGGCGCTCGCCCGAGCCCATGGGTTGGCGTCGGGCTCCCAGACTGTGCCCAACTTAGTGGTGGAGATCGCCACTACCCAGGGCAGATCGCCCCCTAAAGGCCCAGCTCCTTCAGAGGCCCTGCCCGCCCCACAACGTAAAAAACTCATCCTTAGGAAGCCAAAGAGGAAAACCCCTCAGGTGGTCCATGAGGATGAAGAAGAAGACGATGAGGCGACTGAGGACGGTCTCATCACAAAAAGAAGAAGGGTGGCGCCTTCCTCACTACCTGCTCCACCTCCTCTTCCAACATCAACACCGTCCTCACCACCAGCTCCCACTCCAACACTGCCTTCTCCGCCAGCTGCAACACCGCCGGTTCAAGCAGTTCCCTTGGCGGCTGCACTCCCCGTGATTGAGGCTACTGAGCCTAACTTCATGGAGAACCCCCCAAGCGCCTCCACGCCATTTGTATCTGCTGGAGAGGGTCCTCCTTCAACAGCCTCAACTGCGGAAGCTGCACCAGGCGGGGATGAAGGGGCTCACAACTCACCCATCATCATCACCGAGTCCCCCTCGTCACCACCACGCCAAGAAGCTCCAACTCACCAACCAATTCAAGAAGGTGGAGGCGAGAACCAGCAACAGGCTCCCCAGTGCTTCCACGAGCAAACCTTTCCCTTGAGGTTAAAAGGGTGTGGGAACCCTTCTCAGCAAAACTCAAGATGATGGCAGAGGATTTCCCCTCTATCATATCAAAAGCTGTGGAGAGTTCCAGCAAGAAACTCCAGGATGACATCTCTGTGCTCCAAGAGGAGAATCGCCTAATAAGGATCGAGGCGGAGAAGTTGTCCTGCAACCTTATGCTGGCGGAGATCGATCATTCGCGAGTGGAGGAAGCTATGAGCACCGAGCTGCGGGTGGCGCGCAAGGAGGCCACCGATCTACGCCATAGGGTGCACCTCTTAGCTCAAGAGAAGATTGAGCTGGAGAGCAAGTTGGTCCCCTACCGTCTCAAGGTGGCTGGCCTGGAGGCGTCGATTAAAGCAGATGCGGCCAAGGTAGAAAACCTTGAGAAGAGGTTCGTAGATCGGGAGGTCCTCTTGGGGAAAACTGAAAAAGAGAGAGATGACACCATGGCTAAGCTCGCCGAGGCCAAAAAGGAAAACGAAGGGAGCGCCGCAGAGCTGGCCCAAGCGCAGGCGGAGAACAGGAGGGTTACTAAAGACCTTCTTCAAGCTCGGGAGAGGGCTGAAGAACTAAAACAGCAGAACGAGGGGCTCAAGAAGCAGATTGAAGAACTCGAGCTGAGCTCTGCCCAAATCCTCGCTGTCGGGTTTGACGCCGCCCTGGAGCAGTTCGCCTGCCAATACTCTGATCTGGAACTCTCCATGGTGTCTCTAAACAACGAAGTGGTGGATGGGAAGATCGTTCCTTCTGAAGACTAGCTGATTCCCTCCATTCACTTATTCATTTGTTTTCTCTTGCGCAAACTTCTTGTAATAACTTTCCTCTTTGTATATGTATTTTGAACTGATACCACTTTATTATAAAGTTTTTCTGCTTCTTCTTACAACTTCTCTGTTTGCCTTATCTCCCCTTGTACAATTCACTTCAAACGAAATTAACTTGGCAATTCTGCGGGCGCAACTTGTTTACTTGCTGCTTAAACTATCAACTTTCGAATAACAGCATTCTAATAACTCGTAAACTTTTAAAAGCAGCGAACTTCGTCGTAAAACTACCCACTAAATAGCAAGTTTCACTTCAACTGACGGCTTAAGGCATAGCTTACCTCATCTGCTCCATCAAATGGGCCTTTGCTCGTGCCACCGCCCGAATCTGATCGCCAAAGGGTCTTGGCGATGTAGGCTTCCTCTGGCCCTCACAACTGGGCCATTGTTCCCTCATCTGGGGGTAGAGGCGCCTTTCGGATCCTTCTCTACCTCCCTGAGCTTCAGAACAAAGAACCGGGTGGCTGGGCGTTCTCTTCGAACCTACCTTAGCCACCCTCTGAACTTCTTCCACCCTTTACACCATACCTGAACTCGTTCAAGACGAGAAGGATTTTATCTTGCCTGAACTCGCTCATCGGCGAGAAGGTCTTTAACTCGCCTGAACTCACTCATCGGCGAGAAGGTCTTTAACTCGCCTGAACTCGCTCATCGGCGAGAAGGTCTTTAACTCGTGCCTCCACATTGCCCCAGGGGCTACATCTTCTCTCCCCCGAAAGCACTGAGGACTTTTTACTGGTGCCTCCACATTGCCCCAGAGGCTACATCTTCTCTCCTCTGGAAGCACTGAGGACTTTTACTCTTTCTCGCCTGCACTCGCTCGACGGCGAGGAGGTCTTTATCTCGCCTCAGGACGCGCGAGGGCGTTAAGGTCTTTTAACTGGTGCCTCCGATCGCCGAAAGACGATGAGGACTTTAAACTTCAACTAATGCCGCCAATCGCCGAAAGACGATGGGGACTTAGAAACTTTTTAGAAAGCATGCGACATAACTTCAACTCGCCTTAAATCACATATAAGTGACAAGGTCTTTCTTCAAAACTTTCGGAAAACAACAAGCATGCAATCTAAAATACTTTAAACTTTGAAAACTCTTCTTTATTGGGGGACCTCATTAAAAACCCTCCTTAGGGAAAAAAGAGTGCCCCCTTCAAACTGTTTTAACAGAAACATTGCAAAGCTCTTCGTGTTTGTTTTTACTTACAAAGTTCTTAACTGTAATATAACTTGAGGTGCGTGGCGTTCCAAGTGCGAGGAATCGCCCCTCCTTCCAACGTTTCTAAGGGGTAGGCGCCGTTCCCGAGCGCCTCGGTTATCCTGAACGGTCCCGTCCACTTAGGCGACAGCTTGTTCTCCATCTCGTACTGGTGGGCCTTCCTCATCACCAGGTCGCCTTCTCTAAACTGTCTTGGCATCACCTTCGAGTTATACCTTCGTTCAATCCTTCTTTTCACTGCCTCAGCCTTCACTCTTGCCCCCTCCCTAACCTCATCCAGCAAATCCAGATTCAACCTTCTTTCCTCATTCGAGTCTTCCGCTACAAAGTTCTGGAATCTCGACGAGCTCTCTTGGATTTCCACTGGAATCATTGCGTCGCATCCATAGACCAGGCTGAATGGGGTCTCATGGGTTCCTGACTGCTCGGTGGTGTGGTACGCCCAGACTATACGGGGTACCTCCTCAGCCCAACTTCCTTTGGCTTTCTCTAGCCTTCTCTTCAAACCTCTTAGCAACACCCGATTGGCTGACTCTACTTGGCGATTCGTCTGAGGGTGCTCGACAGATGCAAATACTTGTTGAATTCCCACCCCTTCGCACAGCTTCTTTAACAGGTGACTTGCAAACTAAGTCCCGTTGTCTGACACCAGGCGCTTGGGCACACCAAACCGGCACACGATGTTCTTCCATACGAAGCTCTCGATCTTGTGCGCGGTGATCTGAGCCACTGGTTCTGCTTCGATCCACATGGTGAAATATTCAATCGCCACCACCAAGTACTTCATCTGCCTGATCGCAAGCGGGAATGGTCCCAGGATGTCGATCCCCCATGTATGAAACGGCCAAGGGCTGTAAATCGACTTCAACTACTCGGGAGGCGCCTTGTGCCAATCGGCGTGCTGCTGACATTGCTTGCAGCACTGCGCATACTTCTTGCAGTCTTTTCTCATTTTTGGCCAGTAGTAACCTGCACGGAGAGTCCTTGCGGCCAGAGCTCGACCCCCGACGTGGCTTCCACATACCCCTTCATGGAGCTCTGCCATAATTCTCGTACATTTCTCTCCGTGCACATATTCCAGGAGTGGGTGAGTGAACCCAAACCTGTACAACTCGCCATCAATCATCGTGAACTTGCTGGAGTTCTTCTTTATCTTCCTGGCCTCCGTCGGATCCAGCGGGAGAAGGCCATCCGCCAGGCATCGCTTGTACTCTGTTACCCAGGTGTCTGGGTCATGGGTAGCGCAGACCTGTGCCACGTTCACCTTCTCTCCCCGACAAGCCCATATTCTTGGCGATCTCAAGGTCTCCTGGGTCAAAGACCTGTGACTCCTCGCCGCTTTCTCCGTCGATCTGCTTATTTGAAGAACCAGGTGGTCTGCCACAAATGCTCTGGGTGTCTTCAGAGTTTCTTGGATCACCGTCCTCTGCCTACCCCCCTTGCCTGAACTGGCGAGCTTAGCTAGCAAGTCAGCTCGGGCATTCTGCTCTCTGGGCACATGCACTACTTCAAAGGAGGCAAAGGAACTCTTCAACTCCTGTACAAACTCCAGGTAAGCCGCCATTTGTGGATCCTTGGCCTGGAACTCGCCTGTAACTTGTCCTGTGACCAACAGCGAATCACTCTTAGCCATTAACACCCTAGCTCCCATCTCCTTGGCCAGCAAGATACCGGCGATCAGCGCCTCATATTCTGCTTGATTGTTGCTGGCTTTGAAGGCAAACCTTAGAGACTGTTCAATCAGCACTCCGTTGGGCCCTTCCAAGATGACTCCAGCACCGCTACCCTGCTGGTTCGATGATCCGTCCACTGAAAGCACCCAACGGAAGTCATCCCCTTCAACTGGCGTTGCTTCTGACGAGAGCTCGACCACGAAATCTGCGAAAATCTGCCCCTTAATCGGACCTCGGGGCTCGTACTTAATATCGAACTCCGACAGCTCCACCGCCCACTTCACCATCCTCCCAGCGACGTCGGGCTTCTTCAAGACCTTCTGGATGGGCAAGTCGGTCATCACCAGTATTGTGAAGCTGTGGAAATAGTGGCGTAACCTTCTCGCCGAAAAAACCACTGCCAGTGCCGCTTTCTCCAAGGCCTGATATCTTACTTCGGGGCCTTGCAGGACCTTGCTGACAAAATAAATAGGCTTTTGAGCCTGATCTTGGTCTTGGGCGAGCACCGCACTCACCGCCCTCTCAGTCACAGCGAAATACAACCTGAGAGGGGTCCCCATCAGCGGTTTGCACAAAACCGGCAGGCTCGCCAGGTACTCTTTAAGCTTGACGAAGGCTTCTTCACACTCCTTCGTCCAGGCAAATTTGTTATTCCGCCTTAAACACTGAAAATACGGATGGCCCTTCTCTCCGCTGGCCGACACGAAACGAGACAGGGCGGCCATCCGACCTGTAAGCTGTTGCACTTCCTTCACGGTAGCCGGGCTCCTCATCGCCAAGATGGCAGCACACTTATCAGGATTGGCTTCTATTTCTCTCTCAGTTAAGAGGAACCCCAAGAACTTCCCAGCCTCCACGCCAAAGATGCACTTCTCGGGATTCAGCTTTAACCTAAACTTGGCGATCGTAGTAAACAATTCCTCCAAGTCCGCAACGTGCTTGCTCTTCTCTGGCGAGGTCACGACCATGTCATCTACGTAGGCTTGCACATTCCTTCCCAGCATTGGTGCAAGTACCCGATCCTTCAACCTTTGGTACGTGGCCCCCGCGTTCTTCAGCCCAAATGGCATCACCTTGTAGCAGTAGCACGATCTCTCGGTTATGAAGGCGGTCTTCTCTTCATCCCTGGGATGCATCTTTATCTGGTTGTACCCCGAGAAGGCATCCAGGAAGCTCAACAACTTACACCTCGCAACATTGTTGACCAGGGCATCTATACTTGGCAAAGGATATGAGTCCTTTGGGCAGGCCTTGTTCAGATCAGTGAAGTCGACGCACATGCGCCACTTCCCATTGCTCTTCTTTACCAGCACGACGTTGGCCAGCCACTCAGGGTACTGCACCTCCCTGATATGGCCTGCAGCGAGGAGCTTCTGGGTTTCGTCTCTAATCGCCTGCCTCCTCTCCTCGTTGAACTTCCTTCTCCTCAGGGTTTAGGGTCTGACCTGGTTGTCCATCGCCAAACTATGGCACAAGAAGTCGGGATCGATCCTGGGCATGTCCGAAGCGGACCACGCGAACGCATCCAGATGCCGCTCTATCTCCTTGGCGATCTGGTCCTAGAGCTCAGCCTCCAGAGATCTTCCCAGCTTGAAGATCTTTCCCCCGATTTCCCTTTCGAGCCACTGCTCGACGGGTTTTGGTCTGGTTTCTCTGGCGATCTTCGCCCTGGCGATTCCCAGCTCCCTCGCTTCCTCAGGGCGATTCCTCGCCTCTTCTTCCCGCTCGGCGTTCTCCTCCCCCGACTCAGCTTCCACCATCACCACGTCGCTTCCGGCGGTCTCTTCTATTACCGTCGGCCTGGGCTTCACACCGGGAGGCGGGGTGGTTGTCACATAACTCACGGACCTCTTGTTCTTCAGGCTATTCTCATAGCACTTCTTTGCTTCTTTCTGGTCGGATTTGATGGTGATCACCACCCCCTCCATAAATGGCAGCTTCACCTTCATGTGCCGGGTCGAAGGTATAGCGCCTATTCTGTTGAGCGTGGGTCTTCCCAACAGAATGTTGTATGCTGAAGGAGCGTTCACGACAAGGTACTTGATTTTCTCTGTTCTCGAGCCCGCCTCATCCGTAAACGTAGTCCTCAACTCAATGTACCCCCTGACCTCCACCTGGTCGCCAGTGAAACCATACAAACACCCTCCATAGGGCCTCAGCTGGTCAAGGGGTAGCTCCAACTGCGTGAAAGTCGGCCAGAACATCACGTCTGCCGAGCTTCCTTGGTCCACCAGAACCCTGTGGACCTTCCTTCCTGCCGTGATCAGCGAGATGACTATGGGGTCGTGGTCATGAGGGACAACGTCCCGAAGATCTTGCTTTGTGAACGTAATGTCCACATCCGGCGAGTGGTCCTCGAACATGTCCACCGTCATCACAGACCTCGCATACTTCTTCCTCTGTGATGCGGTGCATCCACCACCCGAGAAACCTCCTGCAATGGTGTGGATTTCTCCGTGGGTAGGCATCTCGTGCTGCTGAGCCTCACCACCTGCTGGCTGGGAGCTCGACGCGCCCCCTGTCCTTCTATCCAGCAAGTAATCATTCAGGAACCCGCTCTTGACCAGGTCGTCGAGCTGGTACCCTAAAGCCAAACACGAGTCCACGGTGTGGCCAAAGACCTGGTGGAATTCGCACCAGGCGTCCGGCTTCGGTCCCAACACCTTGTCGCCCACCTTCTCGGGCGCCTTCAGCCTAGCTGATATATTGGGAATGGCGATCAGGTCCGCCAACCCCATGACAAACTTATGCTTCGGCGGGCGATTGTACTCCCGACGTGCCGGCTGAGGGCGCCCCGGGCCCCTGCCCTTGTTCTTCCTTGGATCATAAGGATGGCGGGTCCTCTGATCCCTCCTGGCCGCCGCCGTCTCCAGCACCCTCTGTGGCTGGATCCTAGTCTGGGCACGTGGCCTAGCGGGGGCCACACTTCCCCTTTTCTTGGCGACCTCACTTTCATCGGCAATGTGGGCCACCGCAAGTCGCCTAACCTCAGCAAACGTGGCGGGGTGAACCCTAATCAACGCCTCACAGAAGGGTCCCGGCAGCACGCCCTTCTTGAATGCATAGACCAGCATCTCTTCGTCCTTGGCCGGCGAGCGGACCATCTGCGCCCCAAAACGATTCAAGTAGTCCCTGAGGGACTCTCCCTGGTACTTCCTTATGTCGAACAGATCATAAGACACCCTAGGCGGCGCCTTGTTCACTATGTACTGCTCAACGAAGATCTTCGAAAACTGTTGGAAGTTGGTTATGTGGCCCGTAGGCAGGCTCACAAACCATTCCAGTGCTGTTCCCTGGAGTGTGCTTACGAACATCTTGCAATACACAGCATCCGATCCTCCTGACAGCATCATCTGCGTGTGGAACGTGGTGAGATGTGCCTCAGGATCCTCCACGCCGGTAAAAACAGCCTTCACGGGTACCACACTCGCAGGGATTGGTGTGTCTGTAATCGCCTGAGCGAAAGGCATAGGGAAAACGCGAGGCGGCGTTGACGGCGCGACCTCTTCAGCGACTGGACGCCCTCGCTGCTCCTGAAGAGCTTGACGCAATTCCTCAGTCACTCTGCTAAGCTCTTCATTCCTGGCCTGAGAGGCGACCAGGTCCTCGTGCATTCTCGCCTGCACTATGCGCGAGGCTTCCACATTCGCCTGCAGCGAACGCATGATTTCCACCATCTGCGCCATAGTCATGGCGCCTTCAGCAGCAACGGGCGCAACTGGACTTGAACGGTTTCCACCATCTTTCTCATGAAAACTTGACAGATCACAAAGAGCGACGAACAACACCTTAGACGAACAACAACTTGACAAATCCAAACGAGCGGCGAAACTTAGATTTTCACCGATTAAAATTCGCGTAAGCAGCGAAAAACCTCACCTCACCGAACAAGAACTCAAACGAACGGTGGAAAACGCGAAACTACCGAACAAAACTTAGATGAACAGCGGAAAATGGTTGCACCAGCACACAACCACACAGAAACCGCAGAAACTTCCAAGAACTCACGTTGTGGATGGGAACAGGTTTTACACGGCCCCACGGTGGGCGCCTGATGATCCTGCCTGTTGACCAAAACGCTGGAGCCCTGCCTCGTCAAACTTGGATCGACTTCTGCGCCGTGTTAGCCTCCGTCCCTCACCGCGATCCACCTCCAGAACCTGCAAAAGACGAAACGGCGCCGCTGCGGCCGATCACGCTCTGACGCCCAAGTCAGTGACTGAACCACCAATTACTTAAGAGAAAAACTCAAGAACTCTAAGGAACCGTGACAAGTTCTCTCTCAGCGTACTCTCGTTCTCGCAGTTGTAAAGAAGTAATCTGAACGCGTGCGTACCTCAGAAGTTCGTTAGAAACTCTTATATACCTGGCCACTTTCTCTCTCCTGGCAGTTACACATCTGGACACGTGGCTCGCATCCAGCTATACACGTGCCATCATCTGGAGCATCCTTGACTTGGGCGCTACTTCTTACTCTTCAGGTTTTTTTGGCTAAGTTACTTATGCATGATATACTCAGTGCATAGATGCCTTGGAGCGTGATCTCTTCTGGATGGCGAGTTCGGGTGCCTTCGTACACACCTTCCCTGTGGTCTCGCCGGCCGCCTTCATGATCTGCCCTACCTGCTTCACCGTATATGTTCAAGTAAGCTGTCTCCCGACCTCATCCTCTGGCCAGCTGGGAAATGACTATCTGCCTTCATCTTCGGCGATGTCCTTGTTTCGGCGATCTCTAATTACTTGGTCGCCTGGGTTCACATATGGCGACTTCATCTTCAACCCGGTGACCGCCGGTTTAGGCATGCTGGAGATCGGAGCACGCCAACTTAACAACTGGCGACTACACGAACCCCTCGACTTCCTTCCCTTCTGCCAACCAGGTGTCCCATCCAACACGGCTATATAATAGCTCGATGCCACGTCATCACTTCCGACTACCAGGGCGGTACAGTAATTTTATTATATATATTATTGAAGTAAATCAAAATGAATGTATCAGTTCAACAGTTTTGCAATTACGTTCAATCAGTTTCTACAACCATTTGCCTTCCGTTATTTCCTTCAATTAGTTCCTACACTATAGAGGTGTATTAGTAAATTCAAAATGATTTATCTTAATGATATATGTTTTCAAATTGGTTTAAAATACTTTTAATTGCTTTTTAACGATATGTAATTTCAACATATTAAAATAATTTTTTAACCAGTTGAAATGTTCCTAAATCTTTATAGAAAGCTTGTTCACACTGAATTTAAGTGATTTCAATATATTAAAATACATTTTAACTTATTAAGTTAGTTAAATGAATTATTAAATTTATTTTCAACTTGTTGATTAGACCATATTTTCTTATCTGATTTCATTGTGGTTGTTCTCGCTGGTTGACCAGGGACGTCTCGGTGCGTGGCTTATCCTCGCGAGCTAGGACACCTTCGTTCTGCTCCGTCTGTGAGTACCTGAAAAGAAGTGGACAAAGGGGCGCCCTCGCGGCCGTTTGCACTCCGACGATCAAGTCAGCAAGCGAGAAACATCAAAGGTGACACACCTCCGTATCGAAACACCGTGAATGGATGCTCTGAAGGTGGTCAAATAACTGAGTAACTAATGCTTTTTCCCTAATTGCCTTTGCGTACAGTGGGTTCGCGAGCAAACAACTAGAGTGTGTGTGTAAAATGGATCAAAACAACTCCCTTCTCTCAAACGTCTAAAGCCCCTTTTAAACGTCTAAAGCATTTAAAGCGTCTTAAAGCGCATTTAAAGTGTATTAAAATGTTCAACGCGTTTAAAACGTTCAAAGCATTTAAAGCGTTTAAAGTGCTTTAAAGCGCTCGAAACGTAGGCTAAATTAAAGCATACCTTAGCAAACTTTCAGGAAAACATTGATGTTTCAGTGCTTACTGCCACGTGTTCTTCTGACTTGATCGCTACTCTACGTGGAGGGCCCTACAACGCCGTGACCCAACTTAGGGTTAATCCATCGTGCAAGCCCTCCTTTCTCGAAGTGCATTTGGTTCAACGGGGTGACTTTCTGGGTGCCAACTCATGCGCCCCAACCCCTAGTCACTCGCCCTGGGAGTGTATCTACCTTCCTCTCGTACCACACACATGGTTCGCCCCTGGGCGTGGCCCTCTCATGGGTCGTATCTGTCCCAGGGGTCTCCCAGAGGTGGCGTGGGTACTTCACAAGTCAGGTTACTCCTCACTGGTACTGGGAATATGGCCTTGAAGCCACCTCTCTCTTCTCTTTATTACTGTTCTGAGGTACTGAGACCTATCATGGTGTCACCCCCTCCACGGTCTTTCCTACCCGTGGGTATCGGGGGGTGACACCATCGATGTCTTATCCTGGCGACGCCTTAACCTGGCGACGCCTCACCTTGGCGACGCCTACCCCTGGCGACGCCCACGCCTGGCGACGCCTTAAGCGGTCAACCTGTTGACTTTCTTCCCTTGGGCCCCCTCGAGGGGTCCCACCATACGTTGACTTTGACTTTGGTCAACACCCGGGGACGGGACGGTACACAAGCCCCCCAGTCTTGAGCTGACACTTGTTTCAGCAAAAAGACTAAGGCCTCGCCCTATCATCCACGTGTCATTCTTGCTGACGTGACATTCCCTTGAGCAGCTGACGTGACCTTTTCTGAGCGTCTGACGCGACATTCTTTGCGCTGAATTTGTGACGCTTTAAGTTGCGCGCTAATGTCTCGACACGTGGCACGATCCTACGGCTGGGGATGTGCGTCGTTAGCGCTTCTCAAGTTAAAGTTATAACTTTTCGAAAACGCGCGCTCAAGGCACTGTTCCATCATTTCTCATACTCTCTGCACTGTTCATCTTCCCTGCGATCTTTGCGACTCTTGCGCTCTTCCTCTTCACGAAAGCTCACATTTTTTCAGCCTCTAACCACAAAAGGTATGGTTTTTCTATTCCGAACTTTCTAAGCCTTTGCTTTTTCCTTCCTTCTTCAGATTTTTCATCAATCCTATGGCACATACGAAAACAACCGCCAATCCACCACCCCAAGAACCAACTATAAGGCCCTTTACCCCTGGGCTCCCGACGAGCTGCTCGCTGAGTGCTCTAGTCTCACCATCATGAAGGCTTGGAAAGACCATATCGAAGGGTCAAGGGTTTATCAGCATCGTGCCATCGCCAGGAGACACGATGAAGATATAGCTGTGCTTCCCTGTGTTCCAAGTGAGCCCATCTGTGGGGATGAGAGGGCCAACAATGGAGTCCCCTTCTTTTATATCTACCAAACCGTGTTCAAGCGCATCGGGATGCGCTTGCCCTTCTCGGCGTTCGAACGAGAATTGTAAACAAAGATCAACATCGCCCCAGCCCAGCTACACCCCAACAGCTGGGCTTCCGTCAAGGCGTTTGATATCTTGTGTGGGTACCTTGTCAGCCACTCTCCGTCGACATCTTCCTCCATTTCTTTGAAGTGAAGAAACAAGGGAAGAGCTTGTGGGTGAGCTTGAGCAGTATTGTCGGGAGGGTTATCTCTCCCTTTTCCAGCAATCATACAAAGGCTGGAAAGGGAAATTCTTCAAGGTGTGCTGCTCCGATTATGACCATGCGGCCTTGGACGGCTTTCCCTTATACTGGGTGGAGGAGGTCAAGCTGACGAAGCCCAAATCCTTGGACGAGCTACCCTCGACTGATCGGGAGGTTTGCCAGATCCTGGCTAGTGTGGGGACTTTTGACACCTCCATACTCATAAGCCGCGAGTATGATGTAGAAGCTCTTGCTAGATATATAAGTATGAGAGCCACCCTTATAACTTCCTACTTACTGCCTTTGCTTGTTCTTACTTTGTGTATGACTTATCTACCCTTCTTTGTATAGTAACTTAACTTGTGCCTAACCCCTACTGCATTTATCTTCTTGGTGCAGATTCAAAGATGGATAAGCAACGGAGATTGAGGCTCACCCAAATCCTGAAGTCTAAAGGCGAGGCTTCGGCGAAAGGGGTTGGGGATTCCATACCTCCCACCTTTGAGACCACTCCAACCTCTCCAACCCTTTGCCCTCAACACCCACCTCCATCGGCATCTCCTCCGGCTCTTTCTCCTCCAAACTCGCCTCCTCCCATTGCAGCCATGCCTCTCGCGCTGGCTGAAACTCCTATTGAACCAGCCCCCCTCGACAAAGGCAAAAGGGTGGTGGTGGTACCTTCTGATGATGAGGGAGACTCCGCTGAAGGGCAAGTCTTCAAAAGGAGAAGGACGTCCCGGGCGGCACCTCAGGTCGCTACCTCCACCACATCTTCCTCCCACGGGGCTGATTCACTTAGGGAGAACCCTCCAAGCGCTAGCTCCCCCCCTCACCAGATGACCTTGGAGGGTGGGCTTGGAACTGAACCCATCTCAGCTCCACCATCTGCTCCAGAACTTCCTCTTCCAATGCAAGACTCACTGAGGGGTTACCTGGAGAGGATGTCCCCGCACGGCCAAGCAGAAAGGCCCAAGAAGGAAGGCGTGTTCTATTATATGGGCGCCTTCATGGCCTGCGCCAATACCTGGCGCGAGCAAGCGAAGGCCAAAGCCATCGAAGCCTCCGCCCTTCAAGCGCTAGAGAAAGAGGTCGCCTCTCTGAAAGAGGAGAAGGAGAGGTTGGCACGCCACTGGGAACGTCAAAAGGAGGCCTACAAGGTCTTCTTGAAGGTGGCCCAAAAGTCCAAGGAGGAGGCCAACAAGCGACTACACGAGGTGGGGCAGGCGCATGCTGAACTCCTTAGCCAAGTTGTGCCCCTCCGAGTGAAGGTTGCAGATCTGGAGGACGCGGCAAAGGCTTCTGAGGCACAACAGAAGATACTTGAAGCCCACTGCGTTGAGCGAGAGCAAAAGCTCGGGAAGACTGAGGGGGAGCTGGCTGCGAAGGTCGAAGCTTTCAACCTTCTCCAAGCTGAGGTTAACAAGCTTCAGGTGGAGAAGGAGTTTCTGGATAAGCAGCTAGCTACCAAGGACTCCAGGATTGAAGAGTTGGAGAAGTCCAACAAAGAACTGCTCGAGGACATGGCTAACACATTTGAGGAGGGATTCAAAGAGGCTCTGCCCCAAGCCACGTGCGAAAACCCAGAGATCAATACCTCAAACTGCGATCCTGGCCACTAGATCGTCGAGGGGAAGGTGGTGCCTCTCTACCTTGGGGAATGAACTGCTCTTGATTAATCTTCTTTTTGTAAATTTGTATTTTCCAACCTTTTACAATACTTTGAACTTCATCTGTAATTTTGACACTTAATCTCATTTATTTACATGCCATTTGGGATGTTACCTTCAAGTTCTTGTGCGATCTCAACTTTTCTTGCACCTTTATATGCTTATGTTTTCTTTACTATATCGAATGTGTTACCCTCGATACATCTCTTCATCGCTTTTGGCTTTAACTCTTTAGGTAGCACGTGACCTTCTTCTTTATTCTTCCCTTCTTAGTCACAATGCATACCCTTCTCCTGATCTTTCATTTAGAACTTCACTTGGCCTTCATTTCTACGAGGAATGTTCCTCATGAAGGCGTCGCCTGCCTCGTCATTGCCCAAAGGCAAGGGAGGATTTAACTTCGAGTATATTTCGTGTCTGATGACTCGTGTTCTTATGCTTATTCTTCTTGCTCTTAGAATTTCTCTTGCCTTCTGAACTTAGAAAAGTTTTCAACTTGACCTTTACTTACTTGTCTTGAGCCCCCAGGTGCTTACTGCGAGAGCCATTGCTAGTTTTATCATCACTTAAGATGAAAAAAAATGGGTCTCATCTCTTTTCTGGCCTCGCCATCACTCAAGGGCGAGGGAAAACTTGATCTCTTCTATGGCCTCAACATCGCTCGAGGGCGAGGAGGACTTATCTTATCTGTACTGGGTGTCCACACTCGAGAAGAGACCTGCTGAACGAGAGGTCGTATCGTCCTCAGCGTGTCTAAACATTTGGTGCCCACGCCCGTGGAAAGGCCTATTACAGCAGCGCCGTATCGTCCACGGGGTGTCGAAACACCAAGGCAACTTAGCCCTTATCTCTGCGCGCTTGGTGCCCACGCCTAAGGAGAGACCCACCCGGGGGTAGTGCCGTTTCGTCCCCAGGGTGTCTGAAAACACCAAGGCGATCAGTGTTCTTGGTGCCCACGCCCTGGGAGAGGCGTGTTGGAAACATCTCTGTATCGTCCCTGGTGTGTCTAAACACGAAGATGACCAAGGATTTTGGTGATTACGCCCAAGGAGAAGGTTTCCCGAAGGATGGCGCTTCTCCTCAGCTGCGTGTATCTGCACCAAGTGACCTGGTTCTCCACTGCTCCGAAACTTCTTACTGTCGAATGCCCACGCTCGAAGGAAACTTCCCTCGCCACTTCCTTGCGAGGTGTCTAAACATCAGACACTGGGCCAGCTATTCCTACCTGAGGAGGGGGCGTGCCGAAGGAATCCCTTAACCCCTACTCAGGGACTAGACACCCAGATTTTAACTCTTTGTTGTACGTACCTTGCTAATGGGTTGATCTCTGCACACGAGTATGTGTTCCCTTTACTTGCTTTGAATTTAACGCCTGCTCCCTCATCTGGCGATGCCTACACCTGGCGACGCCTCATCTTGACGATGCTATATCTTGGCGACGCCTCATCCTTGCGACGCCTCATCTTGGCGACGCCTGCCTCAGGCGATGCCTTGAGTCTTTGTCTTTTGTTTCTTAATCTTTACTCTTATACTGTGTGAGAGGGAAAAATTGAGACAGTTTTCTTGAACTTCCTTTTTTTACTTGGGTGACCTCATTAAAAAACCCCCGAGAGGGAAAAAGAGTGCCCCCTTTACAATTGTGTGTTTCATAACTTTCAACTGAAATAAAATTTTAAATTGGCCGCATTCCAGTTGTGTGGAATAGGTCCTCCTTCTAGAGTCTCTAGATTGTACAAACCATTTCCCTTGGCTTCGGTTTTTCTGAAGGGTCCGGTCCACTTGGGAGACAACTTGTTCTCCAACTCGTAAGGATGAGCCTTCCTCATGACCAAGTCGCCAACTTGGAACTGTCGCGGCTTTACCTTAGAGCTATACTGATGCTCCACCCTCCTCTTCACGGCTTCAGCCTTTATCCTCGCTTCCTCTCTGGCCTCGTCCAACAGGTCTAGATTCACCTTTCTTTCTTCGTTGGATTCTTCTACCACAAAGCTTAGGAAACGTGGGGAGCTCTCATGGATCTCTACTGGGATCATGGCATCTGACCCGTATACTAGGCTGAAAGGCGTCTCCATGGTGGAAGATTGAGGCATGGTGTGGTAAGCCCACACTATTCTTGGTACTTCTTCTGCCCACGCCCCTTTAGCCTTCTCAAGCCTTCGCTTCAATCCCTTCAGCAAAACTCTATTTGCTGACTCTACCTGTCCATTCGTCTGGGGGTGTTCAACTGATGCGAACACCTTGATATGATTCCTATAGCACAATATGAATGATTCTTGACATTCTTAGGAATCATCTTGAGTTGTATATGAGATAGGCACTTTAAAATAGAATTGGATCAAGGTTCTATGATCAAGAACTCACCAAGACTAGTACCAAAACCCAAACTCATATGGAAGTTCCATGTATTGTCAAATTGCACCGATCAAAATGGAAGAAAAGGCAAAGGCACCGAACAAAATGTATAAAAACTTAATTGCACCGAACAAATAAGCTAGAAAATGAAAAAGAAGCAAAGATGAATTGGCAGAAATCGAAAGACCGAAGCAAAACAACAAGAATATTATGAAACCGAACTAAAAATCAAAGGAAAAAAGCTAACACATGAACATAAAAAGAGAAGGAAGGAAGGAGAAGAGAAAGCTCATGAAGATGGAGGAATGGTTGGATGATCACGCCACTTAGAGGATGGTGACTCCAAGATGAGTGTGCAAGCCGCCACTTGAGGTAACCATAGAACTCTCAAGATAAGACTAAGTGAGGAAGGCACAAAGCTCTCCAATTCTCTCAAAAATTGAGTATAGTTTCTCTAATCAAAATTCAGATCTGAAAAATAAAAAGGCAACACCTTAATTTATAGCCTAGAGGTGCTGAAATGCAAAGCTAATTAAATTCAAAATTCCCCCCAAATACAAATGAAAGTGGCGCCAATCTAAGTCATGAGGAAGGTGTGACTTCCTCTCTCACTTTGGCACCTCCCTATTACTCCTACACCACTCTACTAAACGCACACCCCCCTAAGACTCCTAACTAAATACTAAAAGATGCTTTAACAAAAGAGGTTTCTAATGTTTCCCTCTAAGCACCTTCAAACAAAGAAATTACAAAAAGAGAAAATAAACGTCCATTAGCTCCATGAGCGTCCTCCATTTGAGCCTCAACCTCTTCTTGCTCTTGATGATTGGCCTCCATGTCCACTTGAGCTTGATCTCCATCATACTCCCCGAGTTGGAGAGAATTCGACCACGAATTCTGGAGACCTACAAAAAAAGGAGTTAGATCACCGATATTAAAAGTATGACTACCTAAGAATGTATCAGGCATATCTAACTCATAAGCATTGTCATTAATCCTCTTTAGGACTTGGAAAGGTCCATCTCCACGAGGCATTAGTTTGGACTTCCTTTGAGTAGGAAAACGATCCTTCCTCAAATGAAGCCAAACCCAATCACCCTCCTCAAACAACAATGCTTTTCTCCTTTTATTGGCAAGTTCAGCATACTTGCCAACCTTCTTCTCAATTCTCTTCTTGATGTCTTTATGCAAAGTTTTCACAAAAGAAGCCTTTTCATCCCCATCTTTGCACAAGACATCTCTAAGAATGGGAATAGGAAGAAGATCAAGAGGTGTTAAGGGGTTAAACCCATAGACAACCTCAAAAGGAGAATGTGAGGTGGTAGAATTTACTACACGGTTATATGCAAACTCAACATGGGGTAGTAAATTCTCCCACACTCTAGGATTCCCCGAAATGAAACATCTCAATAGTTGTCCCAAAGTTCTATTCACCACCTCGGTTTGACCATCAGTTTGTGGGTGGCAAGTGGTAGAAAATAAAAGTTTAGTTCCAAGCTTGCCCCACAAGGTCTTCCAAAAGTGACTTAAGAACTTGGGATCTCTATCGGACACTATAGATCGAGGGATCCCATGCAAGCGAACCACTTCTTGAAAGAAGAGGTTTGCAATATGACATGCATCATCCACTTTGTGGCAAGGAATAAAGTGAGCCATCTTTGAAAAACGATCCACTACCACAAAAATGGAGTCCTTTCCCTTCGATATCTTGGGTAATCCTAAGATGAAATCCATAGATATGTCAACCCAAGGCATTGAAGGGATAGGAAGAGGAGTATATAAACCACGGGGATGCATCTTAGATTTAGCTTTGCGGCAAGCTATGCATTTATCACACAAACTATGAACATGTTTATGCATATGAGGCCAAAAGAAATGTTCATGCAACACATCCAAAGTTTTAGCAACCCCAAAGTGACCCATTAAACCCCCCTCATGAGGTTCTCTAACAAGAGATAATCTAATAGAGCTTTGAGGGACACAAAGACGTTTTCCTTTAAAAAGAAAGCCATCTTGTATAAAAAAATCTTTGTGTCCTCCCTTAAGACACTCTTGATAGATGAAAGAAAAACAAAGGTCATCATGATAAAGTTCCTTAATGTGATCAAAGACAAGATATTGAGAACTTAAAAGATTTAGCAAATTGCATCCGCCACAATGTTTACTTTGCCTTGCTTATGTTTGATCACATAAGGAAATTGCTCAATGAATTCCACCCACTTAGCATGCCTCTTGTTAAGCTTGTTTTGGCTTTTCAAATACTTAAGAGATTTATGATCACTATGTATCACAAACTCTTTAGGAAAAAGATAGTGTTGCCAAGTAAACAAAGCCCTAACAAGTGCATATAATTCTTTATCATAAGTGGAATAATTGAGATGACTTCCCTTCAATTTCTCACTAAAATAAGCTATTGGGTGGCCCTCTTGAAGGAGAACAGCCCCAATGCCTATACTAGAAGCATCACACTCAATCTCAAATGTTTTAGTGAAATTAGGAAGGGCTAAGATGGGAGCTGTACCGCCCTGGTGGTCGGGTGCGATGACGTGGTATCCTGCTACGTATAGGCGTGGTGACAAGGCGCCAGGTTGACAGTTGGGAAGGAAGTCGGGAGGCACGTGTAGTCGCCGATAGTTAGGTTGGCGTGTTCCAATCTCCAGCTTACCAGAACAGGCGATCGCCAGGTTGGGGATGAAGTCGCCAGATGCAGACTCGGGCGACCAGGCAGTCGGAGATCGCCAGAACAAGCACATCGCCGAAGATGAAGGAGAAGCAGATTATGAAGGCGGCCGGCGAGACCACAGGGAAGGTGTATGAAGGCCCTACCTCGCCAGTTTCAGTAGAGATCGCACTCCTGAGTTAGCTATGCACTGGGCAGTACCATGCATAGGTAACTTAGCCAAAATGAGAGAAGAAGCAGCGCCAAGTCAGGGAGCCTCAGATGATGGCACGTGTACAGTTGGATGCGAGCCACGTGTCCAAGTCTGTAACTGCCAGGAGAGAGAAAACCACCAGGTATATAAGAGTTCCTAACAGATTTTCTAAGGTACGCAAGTTCAGTTCATACACTTTACGCTTGCGAGTGACAGAGCTGTTTGTGAGAGAGATTTGCACGGTTCCAGTTCTTAGTATTTGGTGATACCGTCACTGACTTGAGCGTCGGAGTGCGATCGGCCGCAGCGGCGCCGTATCGTTTCTTTGCAGGTTCTTGAGATAGATCCAGAGGAGGAACGGAGGTGAGAAGCGGCGCGCACGTCGATCCTTTGACGAGGCATTCTCCAGCGCTCCGGTCAACAGGCAGGATCATCAGGCGCCCACCGTGGGGCCGTGTAAAACGTGCTCCCATCCACAGCGTGAGTTCGTGGAGGTTTTCGAGGTTTTCTGCGCGGTTGTGTGCTGGTGCAACCGTCGTTCTTGGTTTCTTTGAGTTTCGTTCGGTGAAGTTTGTGTTTTAAACCGTTCGCTTGGCTTTTCGATCGGTGGATTCGAGTTCTTTCGTTTGGTTGTTTGGTTCGCGGGGAAACGGTGGTTTTTGGTGAAGCTGCGATTTTCTTCGAAGGTTTGCGGTGTTCTTGAAGTTCTTGCGCAGTTTCTTGAATCTTCTCCGATCGATCGCTGATTCGTTCGTGGTTGAAGTGTTATTTGATGTATTTCTGTGGTTCGCTGAAGTTAATGAGAAAGATGAGAAGCAATCGTTCCAGCCCCGTGGCTCCCGTCGCAGCTGAAGGCGACGCCGCCATGACCATGGCGCAGATGGCAGAAATGATGCGCTCATTGCAGGCCACTGTAGAAGCCTCGCGCGTCGAGCAGGCAAGGATACATGAAGACCTGGTCGCCTCTCGCGCCAGGAACGAGGAGCTCAGCAAGGTAGCTGAGGAGCTACGTCGAGCTCTCCAAGAGCAGCAGGTTCGTTCTTCCGCTAAAGAGGTGGCACCGTCGACGCCGCCTCGTGTTTTCCCAATGCCTTTCATTTAGGCGATTACCGACACGCCAATTCCCACGAGCGTGGTCCCGGTTAAAGCTGTTTTTACTGGCGTGGAGGATCCAGAGGCTCATCTGACCACGTTCCACACACAGATGATGCTGTCAGGAGGGTCGGACGCCGTCTATTGTAAGATGTTCGTGAGCACGCTCCAGGGAACGGCGATGGAGTGGTTTGTGAGCCTGCCTAATGGCCACATAACTAATTTTCAACAATTCTCGAAGATCTTTGTCGAGCAGTATATTGTGAACAAGGCACCGCCCAGAGTGTCCTATGATCTGTTTGATATAAGGCAGTACCATGGGGAGTCCCTCAGAGACTACCTCAATCGCTTCGGAGCACAGATGGTCAGATCGCCGGCCAAGGATGAAGAAATGCTGGTTTATGCCTTCAAGAAGGGCGTGCAGCCAGGGCCATTCTGCGAAGCCTTGATCAGGGCTCATCCAGCGACGTTTGCTGAAGTCAGGCGACTTGCGGTGGCCCACATCGCCGACGAGAGTGAGGTCGCCGAGAAGAGGGGCAACGTGGCTCCCGCCAGGCCACGCGCCCAGACCAGGATCCAGCCACAGAGGGTGCTGGAAACGGCAGCGGCGGCCAGAAAGGACCAAAGGACTCGCTATCCTTACGATAGGAGAAATAAGGGAAGAAGCCAAGCGCGCCAACCGCCAGCACGCCAACAACCAGCACGCCGGGAATACAATCGCCCGCCTAAGCACAAATTCGTCATGGGACTAGCGGACCTGATTGCTATCCCTAACATATCTGCTAGATTGAAGGCGCCCGAGAAGGTGGGCGACAAGGTGCTAGGGTCGAAGCCGGACGTCTGGTGCGAGTTTCACCAGTGCTTTGGCCACAACCTGGACTCGTGTTTGTCTTTAGGGTACCAGCTCGATGATCTGGTTAAGAGCGGGTTCCTAAACGACTATCTGCTGGACAGAAGAACCGGAGGAGCGTCGAGTTCCCAGCCGGCAGGTGGAGAAGCCCAGCAACACGAGATGCCTATCCATGGGGAGATCCACACCATTGCAGGGGGTTTCTCAGGTGGGGGATGCACCGCATCGCAGAGGAAAAAGTACGCGCGATCGGTGATGTCAGTGGACATGTTTGAAGATCACTCGCCCGAAGTGGACATTACGTTCACCAAGCAGGATCTTCGGGACGTTGTGCCTCATGACAACGATCCCATTGTTATTTCGTTGATCACGGCGGGGAGGAAGGTTCACCGAGTTCTGGTGGACCAAGGAAGTTCGGCAGACATGATGTTCTGGCCGACTTTCACGCAGCTAGAATTGCCCCTTGACCAGCTAAGGCCCTATGGAGGGTGCTTGTATGGGTTCGCTGGCGACCAGGTGGAAGTCAGGGGGTACATTGAGCTGAGAACCACGTTTACCGATGAGGCTGGGTCGAGGACGGAGAAAATCAAGTACCTCATCGTAAACGCCCCTTCAGCATATAACATCCTGCTGGGAAGGCCCACTCTTAACAGGAAAGGCGCAATTCCATCGACTCGGCACATGAAGGTGAAGCTGCCGTCCATGGAAGGGGTGGTAATCACGATAAAGTCTGATCAGAAGGAAGCGAAAAAGTGCTATGAAAACAGCCTGAAAAATAAAAGATCAGTGAGTTATGTTACAACCACCCCACCTCCCGGTGTGAAGCCCAGACCGCCGATAATGGAGGAGGCCGCCGGAAGGGACGTAGAGATGGTAGATGCTGAGCTGGGGGAGAGGAATGCTGGCCTGGAGGAAGAAGAGGCGCGGAATCGCCCGGAGGAAGCAAGGGAGCTCGGAATCGCCAAGGCGGTGATCGCCAGAGAATCAAGGCCCAAGCCCGTCGAGCAGTGGCTCGAGAAGGAGATCGGGGGGAAAGTTTTCAAGCTCGGAAGATCTCTGGAGGTCGATCTCCAGGACCAGATCGCCAAGGTGATTGAACGGCATCTGGACGCGTTTGCCTGGTCCGCTTCGGACATGCCCGGGATCGATCCCGACTTCTTGTGCCATCATCTGGCGATGGACAGCATGGTGAGACCGGTGCGGCAAAGAAGGAGGAAATTTAATGAAGAGAGGAGGCAGGCGATCAAGGATGAGACCCAGAAACTCCTCGCTGCAGGCCACATCAGGGAAGTCCAGTACCCTGAGTGGTTGGCAAATGTCGTGCTGGTGAAGAAGAGCAACGGGAAATGGCGCATGTGCGTCGATTTCACCGATCTGAATAAGGCTTGCCCAAAGGATTCGTATCCTTTACCAAGCATTGATGCCCTGGTTGATAGTGCTGCAGGGTGCAAGCTGCTGAGTTTCCTGGATGCCTTCTCGGGCTATAATCAGATCAAGATGCATCCCATGGATGAAGAAAAAACAGCCTTCATGACGGAGAGGTCGTGCTACTGCTATAAGGTGATGCCGTTTGGGCTGAAGAATGCGGGGGCCACGTACCAGAGGCTGATGGACCGAGTACTTGCACCAATGCTGGGAAGGAACGTGCAAGCTTACGTCATGACATGGTCGTGACCTCGCAGGAGAAAAGCAAGCACGTTGCAGACTTGGAAGAATTGTTCACGACGATCGCCAAGTTCAAGTTGAAGCTCAACCCGGAGAAATGCATTTTCGGCGTGGAGGCTGGAAAATTTTTGGGTTTTCTCTTGACTGAAAGAGGAATAGAAGCCAATCCGGACAAGTGTGCCGCCATCTTGGCGATGAGAAGCCCGGCTACAGTGAAAGAGGTCCAGCAGCTGACAGGTCGGATGGCAGCCCTATCCCGCTTCGTGTCAGCAAGCGGAGAAAAGGGACATCCCTATTTCCAGTGTCTGCGGCGCAATAACAAGTTCGCTTGGACGAAAGAGTGCGAGGAAGCTTTCGTCAAGCTGAAGGAATATTTGGCGAGCCCGCCGGTTCTGTGCAAACCACTGGCGGGAATCCCTCTCAGATTGTATTTTGCTGTGACTGAGAGGGCGGTGAGTGCGGTGCTCGCCCAGGACCAAGATCAGGCTCAGAAGCCTATCTATTTTGTGAGCAAGGTGTTGCAGGGCCCAGAAATGAGATATCAGGCCCTGGAGAAGGCGGCGCTGGCTGTGGTGTTTTCGGCGAGGAGGTTGCGCCACTACTTCCACAGCTTCACAATACTGGTGATGACTGACCTGCCCATCCAGAAGGTCTTGAAGAAGCCTGACGTTGCAGGAAGAATGGTGAAGTGGGCAGTGGAGTTGTCAGAGTTTGACATTAAATATGAGCCTCGAGGCCCGATCAAAGGGCAAATCTTTGCAGATTTTGTAGTCGAGCTCTCTTCAGAGGCGACGCGGGTTGAAGGAGACGATTTCCGTTGGGTACTCTCGGTGGATGGATCGTCAAACCAGCAGGGTAGCGGTGCTGGAGTCATATTGGAAGGACCCAACGGCGTGCTGATCGAACAATCGTTGAGATTCGCCTTCAAAGCCAGCAACAATCAAGCAGAGTATGAGGCGCTGATCGCCGGGATTCTGCTGGCTAAGGAAATGGGAGCCAGAGTGCTGATGGCTAAGAGTGACTCGCTGCTAGTCACAGGGCAAGTAACAGGCGAGTTCCAGGCTAAAGATCCACAAATGGCGGCTTACTTGGCGTATGTGCAGGAATTGAAGAGTTCCTTTGCCTCTTTTGAAGTGGTGCATGTGCCCCGAGAACAGAATGCCCGAGCTGACTTGCTTGCTAAGCTCGCCAGCTCAGGCAAGGGGGGTAGGCAGAGGACAGTGATTCAAGAAACTTTGAAGACGCCGAGGGCATTTGTAGCAGATCACCTGGTCCTTCAGATAAGCAGGTCGACGGAGAGAGCATCGAGAAGCCATAAGTCTTTGACGCAAGAAACTCTGAGATCGCCGAGAATTAGAGCATGTCGAGGAGAGAAAGTGGACGTGATGCAGGTCTGTGCCACCCATGAGCCAGACACTTGGATAACACAGTACAAGCGGTGCCTGGCGGATGGTCTCCTCCCGCTAGATCCAACAGAAGCTAGGAAGGTAAAGAAAAATTCCAGCAAGTATACATTGATTGATGGCGATCTGTACAGGTTTGGATTCACTCACCCACTCCTGGAATGTATACACGGCGAGAAGTGCACGAGAATTATGGCAGAGCTCCACGAAGGAATATGTGGAAGTCACGTCGGGGGTCGAGCTCTGGCCGCAAGGACTCTCCGTGCAGGCTACTATTGGCCATCCATGAGAGAAGATTGCAAGAAGTATGCCCAGTGCTGCAAACAATGCCAGCAGCACGCCGATTGGCACAAGGCACCTCCCGAGGAGTTGAAGTCGATCTATAGCCCTTGGCCGTTTCATACTTGGGGAATCGACATCCTGGGACCTTTTCCACTGGCGATCAGGCAGATGAAGTACTTGGTGGTGGCGATTGAGTATTTCACCAAATGGATTGAAGCAGAACCAGTGGCCCAGATCACCGCGCACAAGATCGAAGGCTTTGTATGGAAGAACATTGTGTGCCGGTTTGGAGTGCCTAAGCGCCTGGTATCGGATAATGGGACTCAGTTTGCAAGCCACCTGTTGAAGAAGCTTTGTGAAGGGGTTGGAATACAGCAAGTGTTTGCATCCGTCGAGCACCCTCAAACTAATGGCCAGGTGGAATCAGCTAATCGGGTGTTGCTGAGAGGTTTGAAGAGAAGGCTCGAGAAAGCCAAGGGAAGTTGGGTTGAGGAGGTGCCCCGTATAGTCTGGGCGTACCACACCACCGAGCAGTCCGGGACCCATGAGACCCCGTTTAGCTTGGTCTATGGGTGTGACGCCATGATTCCAGTGGAGATCCAGGAAAGCTCGCCGAGATTCCAGAACTTCGTAGAGGAAGACTCGAATGAAGAGAGAAGGCTGAACCTGGACCTGCTGGATGAGGTCAGGCAGGAAGCAAGGCTGAAGGCTGAGGCGGTGAAAAGAAGGGTCGAGCGAAGGTACAATTCTAAGGTGATGCCGAGGCAGTTTAGAGAAGGCGATCTGGTGATGAGGAAGGCCCACCAGTACGAGATGGAGAATAAACTATCACCCAAGTGGATTGGACCGTTCAGAATAACCGAGGCACTCGGGAACGGAGCCTACCGCTTAGAGACGCTGGAAGGAGGGGCGATCCCTCGTACCTGGAACGCCACACACCTGAAGTTGTACTATAGCTAAGAGCTTTGTAAGTAAAGACAAACACAAATGTTATATTGCAATGTTTCTGTTAAAACAGTTTCAAGGGGGCACTCTTTTTTCCCTAAGGAGGGTTTTTAATGAGGCCACCCAATAAAAGAAGAGTTTTCGAAGTATAAGGTGTTTTCAGATTGCATATGTGTTATTTCCAAAAGTTTCGAAGAAAGACCTTGTCATTCGTACATGATTTAAGGCACGAAAAGATATGTCGCGTGTTTTCTAAAGTTTTAAAGTTCTCATCGTTTTTCGGCGATTAGAGGCACCAGCTAAGTTTTTAAAGTCCTCATCGTTTTTCGGCGATTAGAGGTATCAATTAAGTTTTTAAAGTCCTCATCGTTTTTCGGCGATTAGAGGCACCAGTTAAGTTTTTAAGTCCTCATCGTTTATCGGCGATCGGAGGCACCAGATGAAAGACCTCCTCGCCGTCGAGCGAGTGCAGGCAAGAAAGGTCCTCAGTGCATCCAGGGGGGAGGAGATGTACGCCCTGGGCAAGTTGAGGCACCGGATAAAGTCCTTATCGCCGTTGTGCGAACTAAGGCCCATCAAAGACCTCCTCGCCGTCGAGCGAGTGCAGGCGTGAGAAAGAAAAGGTCCTCAGTGCATCCAGGGGGGAGGAGATGTACACCCTGGGCAAGTTGAGGCACCAGACAAAGTCCTTCTCGCCGTCGAGCGAGTTAAGGCCGTTTAAAGTCCTTCTCGCCGATGAGCGAGTTCAGGCGAGTAAAAGTCCTTCTCGCCGATGAGCGAGTTCAGGCGAGTTAAAAGACCTTCTCGCTTGTGTGCGAGTATAGGCAAGATAAAATCCTTCTCGTCTTGAACGAGTTCAGGTATGGCGAAGAGGGTGGAAGAAGCTTGAAAGGTGGCTAAGGTAGGTTCGAAGAGAACGCCTAGCCAGCCAGTCTCTAGCTCTGAAGTTCAGGGAGGTAAAGGAAGATCCCAAAGAGCATTTCTGCCTCAGATAAGGAAATGACTGCCAAAGCATGAGGCTGGAAAAAGCTGGTGTTACCAAGAGGTTTTGGCGATCGGGAAAAGTTCAAGCGACGGTGAGAAGGTTGAAAGCCTTGTTTGATAAAGCAGGTCAAGTGGGACGTTGTTTGAACCGATAATTGGGTCACAGTTCGTTGCTTGGACACTTTTCTTATGATCAGGTTAGTGCCTCAAGGGTACAAGTTGCTTAAAGCGATCATTGCTTAAGTTTGAATCGGCTCGAAGCAGTTACGCCAAAGGTCATGTTTGCAAAATCGCTAAGTTAAACGCAGCAGAGTTAAACATACAAAGAAGGTAAAAGCGCTCAAAAGAAGTCGGAAGAATATCCAAGTTTCGCTATTGAAATGAGTAACTGTTCAAAACACGTGTGCAAGAGTTTTTACAAGGTGAATACAGGTGAATTTATAAAGAAGCAGATGGGGTGGAATTGGTTGAGCCTTCGGCGGGAACGACCTTTCCATCTACTACTTCATTGTTTAATGACACCATGCTGAGGTCGAGATCAGGGAATAGGCATGCGAATTGCTCCCGAGCGGCTTCGAATCCAGCAGTCAGAATCTGGGCAGAATTTAGCTTAAGTTCTTCAAATTGTCCTTGAAGCTCTTCAACTTGTTTCTTGAGCTCCTCGTTCTGCTGTCCCAGCTCTTCGGCTTGTTTCTTGAGCTCCTTGTTCTGCTGCTCCTGCTCTTCAATCTGTTTTTGGAGTTGTTTGTTGGTCTCTTGAGCATGGAGAAGGTCGTCAGTAACCTTCTTGGATTCTGTTCGAGCTTGGGTCAACTCGGCAGCCATCTTCTCTTTTTCCTTGTTCGCCTCGGTGAGATCAGCCATGGCGTCATCCCTTGCTTTTTCTACTTGCCCAAGCAGCTTCTCGCGGTCGATTGACCTTTGCTCCAGTTTTTGTACCTTATCGGCATTAGCTTGAATGTGAGCCTCCAGGTCGCTCGCCTTGGTGCGCAGAGGCACGATTCTGCTTTCAAGTTCAACTTTTTCTTGGGCAAGTTCATGGACTTTGCGGCGAAGGTCAGCAGCTTCCTTGCGCGCAAGCCTAAGCTCGGTGCTGAGGGCATCCTCTACTCGGGAATGTTCCATTTCCGCGAGCGTCAGGCTGAATGCCACCTTCTCTACCTCAACCTTCATTGTGCTGTTTTCGGTCTTGAGGTGGTAGACATCGTCTTGAAGCCGCCTGGTGGAGCTCTCCACAGCCCTCGTTATGATCGATGGGATATCCTCTGCTATGGTTTTGAGTTTGGCGGTCAGAGGTTCCCACATCCTTGTAACCTCGAGGGGAAGGTTCGCGGCTTGGAGAGGCGCCAGGGGGGCTTGTTGAGGGTTCTCGTCGCCACCTTCCTTAGCAACATTTTCAGTGGTTGTTTCCTGGCGTGGCGACGCAATCGGGGACTCGGTGATTAGGATTGGAGAGGTGTGAGCGACCTCATCCCCGATTGGAACGATTCCTGCAGCTGAAGTGTTGGAAGGAGGGCCCCCTCCTGCTGATATATGTGGTGTGGAGGCGCTCGGGGGGTCCTCCAAGAAATTTGGCTCTGGGGCCTCAGTTGCAGGTGGCGCAGTGGCCAATGGAACTGCTTGGACTGGTGGTGAAGGGGCTTGTGGTGCTGGTGATGAGGGAGGAGGAGCGGGTGTTGATGGTGGTGTTGAAGCTGGAAGAGGGGGCGGGGCAGGTGGAGAAGATGGTGCCACCCTCTTCCTTTTCGTGACAAGGCCATCCTCTGTGACCTCGTCGTCCTCTTCCTCATCCTCTTGGACAACTTGGGGGGCTTTCCGCTTTGGCCTCTTAAGGACCAGTTTCTTTCGTTGGGTGGGCGCCTTAGGCGGTGATCGCCCCTGGATGATGGCCTTCTCGACCGCCGAGTTGGGAACCGTCTGGGAGCCGGTCGCCAACCCGTGGTGTCTGCATGGAATGAAAGTGCATAAGTTAGCTCAAAGGAGAAAGGGGTAAGTGTACAAGACAATGAGACAGCAAAAGCAGGCATATGCAGAAAAGATAGAACCAAAGTCTTGTGTGTGTCGCACAAGACGCCCAGAAACAATATCAGAAGCAATGTCAAGACAAAGATGTAGCGTCCTAACCTATTTGGAATTCCAACTGGTCCTCAAAGAACTCGAAGGAGATCAGGGTGGGGGTCAAGAATGTTATATGGGCATCTGCCACCCTCTTCCAGAAGAGACAAAGGTCTCTGTCCAAAGCTCCCATGCTATCAGGACTTCTGGGCCTCCTGAAGCAGCTCTTGGACTCCTTTTTCCCCTTGTCCACCCAGTACAAGGGGAAACCGTCGAGAAGGGAAGTGTCTTTGTCATTTGCGCGAACCTGAATGAACTTCCCCTTCCAATCCTTGTACGACTGCTGGAAGATGGTGAAAATGCACCTCCCAGCAATGGCGTTCAGGCTGACCCACAGGCGATCTCCTGGGTGCTTGGCCTCGAACAAGAATAAAAACACGTCCACTGACGCGGGCAACCCCAGGTGGGCGCACGTTATCTCGAAAGCTCGGACAAACGCCCAGCTGTTGGGGTGAAGCTGGGCGGCAGCGATATTGAGCTCGGTTAAGAGTTCCCTCTCAAATCGAGTGAGAGGGAACCTGAGTTTGACCTTCTTGAAGAAAGTGGTGTAGACGAAGCAGAAGGGCCCGTCGGCGCTCACTTTATCATCGGCGCACACTGGCAGAGTGGCGGGGCAAGGCAGCACCATCATTCTCTCATCGTGCTCCTTGTGGAACGATTGGTGGGCCTCGTCCCCATTGGTCAATCGCAGAACCGCTCCTGCGGTGTTCACCGACGACGTTTCCTTTATGAGGGTTGAGTTAGCCCATGGGTATAACGTCTTGAAGTCTGGCAGGGGGATGGGGGCTCCTCCAGCGTTTGGTGGAGTCGCCTGGGCCAGAGCGGTTTGAGAAGACGCAGGCCTCACAGCCTGCGAAGAGGGAGCACCACGAACTTGCGTAGAGTCGTGTGCTTGTGAAGGAGGGTTTCGCGCTGATGGAGGGGGGTTCGGGGTGATCTTCGTGCGAGTCATGATAGCAACTGCAAACGAAGGAGGAAGAAAAAATAATCAGGAGGGTTACAAAGGCTGACTCGATCGTGAAAGGAAGGTGAAAGACGAACGAATGTGAGTTCGTTGCGACGATCGACAAAGCCCTAAGTCACGCAGAAGGAGAAATGGAAAAACAGCCCACAGCGTATGCACCAGACAGTTACAGGATGATGCAAAACGGTGAAAATGCAAGAAAACCCAGCAGATGAAGGAAAGTAGTTACCTTTCGATGATCGGGAGAATGTTAAAGGGAGGTGGTGATCTAGAGCGTCGAGGAACGTCGAGAGCTTTCGCAGAAGGAAATAGGAGCGTATGCAAGTGTGAAGAAAGTGATGGAACAGTAGGAGCGTAAGGGGTTTAAGGGTTTTCGAAACGGTTTTGGGAAGCGCTAACGGCAGATGAAGATAGCCGTTGATGAGAGCCACGTGTCGAACGATGCGCGAAGGGTTTGGTGGAGCGTCAGAGCAGCAGAAAGTACTATCGCTTGGAATCCTGCGCCCATGCCACGTAGACCGATGTTAACGAAGGCTTTTTCAGTCTTTTCGCTAGACAAGTCTTCACTTAAGACTGGGGGGCTTGTGTACCGCCCTGGTGGTCGGGTGCGATGACGTGGTATCCTGCTACGGTATAGGCGTGGTGACAAGGCGCCAGGTTGACAGTTGGGAAGGAAGTCGGGAGGCACGTGTAGTCGCCGATAGTTAGGTTGGCGTGTTCCGATCTCCAGCTTACCAGAACAGGCGATCGCCAGGTTGGGGATGAAGTCGCCAGATGCAGACTCGGGCGACCAGGCAGTCGGAGATCGTCAGAACAAGCACATCGCCGAAGATGAAGGAGAGCAGATTATGAAGGCGGCCGGCGAGACCACAGGGAAGGTGTATGAAGGCCCTACCTCGCCAGTTTCAGTAGAGATCGCACTCCTGAGTTAGCTATGCACTGGGCAGTACCATGCATAGGTAACTTAGCCAAAATGAGAGAAGAAGCAGCGCCAAGTCAGGGAGCCTCAGATGATGGCACGTGTACAGTTGGATGCGAGCCACGTGTCCAAGTCTGTAACTGCCAGGAGAGAGAAAACCACCAGGTATATAAGAGTTCCTAAAGATTTTCTAAGGTACGCACGTTCAGTTCATACACTTTACGCTTGCGAGTGACAGAGCTGTTTGTGAGAGAGATTTGCACGGTTCCAGTTCTTAGTATTTGGTGATACCGTCACTGACTTGAGCGTCGGAGTGCGATCGGCCGCAGCGGCGCCGTATCGTTTCTTTGCAGGTTCTTGAGATAGATCCAGAGGAGGAACGGAGGTGAGAAGCGGCGCGCACGTCGATCCTTTGACGAGGCATTCTCCAGCGCTCCGGTCAACAGGCAGGATCAGGAGCATTAGTCAATTTTTCTTTCAAAGTTTCAAAAGCTTTTTGTTGTGCTTCTCCCCATTGAAAAACCACATCCTTTTTCACTATATCATTGAGAGGTGCGGCAATGGTACCAAAGTTTGGTACAAATCTTCTATAGAAAGAAGCAAGTCCATGGAAACTTCGGACTTCATTCAAAGATTTCGGTGTAAACCAATTTTGAATGGCCATCACCTTTGTTTTGTCCACATGGACCCCTTTGCTACTCACAACAAACCCTAGGAATTCTATATGATCAAGAGCAAACATACATTTAGCAAGATTAACATACAAATGTTCCTTCCTAAGGGTTTCTAAAACTTGCCTAACATGCAACCTATGGTCATTCAAAGATAAGCTATAAATGAGAATATCATCAAAGTAAACAACAACAAACTTACCAATGAAAGGTCTAAGAACATGATGCATGAGGCACATGAAGGTACTTGGTGCATTAGTTAAACCAAAGGGCATAACTAACCACTCATATAAACCAAAGTTGGTCTTAAAAGTCGTCTTCCATTCATCACCCGGTTTGATACTGTACCGTCCCGTCCCGGGCGTTGACCAAAGTCAAAGTCAACGTCGGCCAAGGTCAACATATGGTGGGACCACACGAAGGGCCCCAAAGAAAGGAAATCAACAGAGTGACTACATAAGGCGTCGCCAAGACAAGGCGTCGCCGAGAAAGGGCGTCGCCTAAACAAGGCGTCGCCAAGAAAGGGCGTCGCCTAAACAAGGCGTCGCCAAGATAAGGCATCGCCAAGCAAGCCACCAGCAGGGTTACTCCCCGACACCCATGGGTAGGAAAGACCATGGAGGGAGTGACGCCACAGAGGCTTCGGGCCTGCCTAGTGCAGAAACGATAATAAAGAAAAGAGAAAGGTGGCTTCTTCAAGGCCATAGTACTAGCGCTAGTAGAAAGCAACCTGACTCGTCAAGTGCCCATGCCACCCCAGGGAGACCCTTGAGATAGATACGACTCATGAGAGGGTCATGCCCAGGGGTAACTAGGTGCAGGGTGCGAGAGGAAGGTAGATACGCTTTCAGAGCGAGTGACTAGAGGTTGGGGGGCATGAGTTGGCACCCAAAAAGTCACCCCTTGCGCCAGATGCACTCCCCGGAATGAGGACTCACGCGAGGAAATACCCCTAAGCTGGGTCACAGTGTTGTGAGGCCCTCCACGTATAATAACGGCCAAGTCAGGAGGACACGCGGCAGGGAGAACAGAAACATCAATGATTTCCAAAGGGTTTGTCCGGTATGAGGTAATTAAAGCTATTTAAAGTTTACGTTTCGAGCGTTTTAAGGTACTTTAAATGCTTTAAGTGGTTTAAACGTCTTAAAGGCGTTGAACGTTTCATAACCTTAAATGCGTTTTTAAGACGTTTTAAATGCGAGAGACGTTTAAAGGGAACCTGGGACGTTGGAAACGGGGATCGAACTTCTGGCGAATTTTCCCGAAAACACACTCTAGCTGCTTGCTCGAGCTCTTATGCTACGCACAAGGGACTAGAGAAGGATCGTTGGCCAAAACCAAAAACAGCACACAATACACAGTTCCTTTTACCACCTTTAGAGTGCCATCCACGGTGCTCCGATACAGAGGTGTAGAGTTTTGGTGTTTCTTGTTAGCTGACTTGAGCGTCGGAGTGCAAACGGCCGCTAGGGCGCCCATTTGTCCACTTCTTTGCAGGTGCTCACAGATTACCAGAAGGAAGGTGTCCCTAGCTGACGGGCAAGGTCGCGCACAAAGACGTACCCAGGTCAACCGGCAAGAACATTTGGCGCCCACCGTGGGGCCGATTTAAAACATCAGTCCCATCACAAGTTTAGTTCGACAGTTTTATTCAGTCCTTCACTTGGCTCTATTCGACGTTCTGCGTTGAAGCATTAGGGCCACGAGACAAGGTTCAGTGCGAGCTACGGGTGAGGAAATGACCATGCAACAAGTCATGGACATGGTACAGGGGCTGCAGGAGGAAATGGCAGAATCAAGGGCAGAGCAGGAACGCATGCAAGCGGATCTTGCGGCCTCTCAGGCGAGAAATAAAGAACTCCATCGCACAAACGAGGAATTGCGCCGCGGTTTACGCAACAACCAAGGGCAACGCGACCCAGATGAGACCGAGCGTCTCACCCCCCCAAGGGAGTTTTCCACGCCATTCTCACAGGAGATTCTAGAGGCGTTGGTTCCCAACACGTTCGCGGGGCCCAAGGTGATCTTCACAGGGATGGAGGATCCTGAAGCGCATCTCACTGCGTTCCACACGCAGATGATGCTGGTAGGCAAGCTCTTCATGAGCATCTTGACAGAAATGGCCATGGACTGGTTCATCAGCCTTCCTAGTGGCCATATCACTTCTTTCCCGCAGCTGCCAAAGTTATTCAGGGAGCAGTACTTGGCGAACAGGGCCCCACCGCCCGTTTCGTATGACCTGTTTGATGTAAAACAGTATCAAGCTGAGACCTTGAAGGAGTACATCAACCGTTTTGGGCCTCAAGTAGTGAAGGTTGGCACTACCGAAGAACCTATGATCGTATACGCGTTCAGGAAGGGCGTATGTCCTGGCCCTTTTTGCGAATCAATCATTCGCAATCGCCCCAGGACTTTCGCTGAAATAAGGCGTCGCGCGGTAGAGCATATCGCCTCTGAAGGAGAGGTGTGCGAGAAGTGCACGAGCGTCGTACCCACACGCCCGAGAGCGCAGACGCGGGCCCAACCCGTTAGGGTCAACGAGACCACGACGGGAAGAAGGAATCAGGAAGGGAAACACCCTTACGAGGTGAGAAAACCCCAACCCAGGCGACAAGCGGGAGGAAATCGTCCGGCGAAAGAAAGGGCCAGACCCGTGAGGTACGACTTCGTGGTGGAGTTGAAGGACCTGATCGCTGTGCCTAATATAGCTGAAAGATTGAGGTGACCAGCGAAGACTGACAAGGTGCTAGGGCCTCGCAAGGACTCTTGGTGTGAGTTCCACGAAGCTTTTGGTAAGAAGTGGGTTCTTGAAGGATTATATCTCTAAGCCCGCCACGACCGCGGCCCTGCTAGCACCAGTGGAAGAACAAGCGCATGAGATGCCCGTCCTTGGCGAAGTTCACACCATTGCTGGTGGTTTTTCTGGAGGAGGACCCACTACTTCCCAACGGAGGAAATATGCGAGGGGAGTAAATTCAATTGAAGAAAGAATCTCAGGTGACCCGTGGGAGTCAGACCTCGTGTTCACGAGGACGAACCTACGAGATGTTGTGCCACACGACAATGACCCCATGGTCATTTCGGTTGTCACGGCCGGGAGAAAGGTGCACAGGGTTCTAGTCGACCAGGGAAGTTCTGCAGATGTTATGTTCTGGTCGACATTCACAAGCTACGGTTGTCTCCCGACCTTTTGAGACCCTACACCGAGTGCTTATATGGGTTTGCTGACAACCAGGTGGAAGTACGTGGCTACTTGGAATTGAGGACGACATTCACAGATGGAACGGCCTCACGTACCGAAAGCATTCGGTACTTAGTTGTAAACGCCAACTCAGCTTACAACATCCTATTGGGCCGACCGGCGTTCAATAGGCTGAACGCAGTAGCCTCCACGCGCCACATGAAGATGAAGTTGCCGGATCTCAGTGGCAAGGTGATCGTCATCAAGTCAGATCAAGAAGAAGCACGAAAATGCTATGAAAACAGCTTGAAAACAAAGACAGGTGTGTTCATGGTGTTCGAACGCCCACCGAGTTCAAACACAGCGATGAAAGTAGAACCTTTGAATGAGGCGACGCCTACGGAGTCAACGCCAGGCGAGGCCGCTCCCGCAGGGGCGACGCCTAGAGCAGACACGCGCATAGAGGAGAGGCATGACGAAGCTTTTCCCGTAGAAGGGGCATCGCCTAGAGAGCACTGTAAGGCAACACCCACAAAAGAGGATAGCAGAGATCAACCAGCGACTAATGTGGTGGAGATACAGATCGGCGGCAAGACGTTCAAACTGGGGCGTTTGTTGAGCCAAGTAGAACGGGACGAAGTGGCAGAGGTGATGTGACGCCACTTAGATGCTTTTGCGTGGCCCGCCTTAGACATGCTAAGCATCGACCCTGACTTTCTATGCCACCATCTTAGCATGGACATCACGGTTCGCCCCGTGCGACAGAGGAGGAGAAAGTTTAACAAGGAAAGGCGCCTCGTGGTGAAGGAAGAGACACAGAAGTTGTTAAGTGCTGGACACATCCGGGAAATACAATACCTCGAGTGGCTGGCCAACGTCGTTCTAGTGAAAAAAGCGAATGGGAAGTGGAGGATGTGTGTAGACTTCACAGACTTGAACAAGGCGAGCCCCAAGGATTCATACCCACTATCCAGCATTGTCGCCCTGGTGGATAGTGCCTCGGGTTGCGAGATGTTGAGCTTCTTGGACGCTTTTTCAGGCTACAATCAGATCAAGATGCACCCGAGGGACGAGGGTAAAACAACATTCATGATGGAGACATGTAGCTACTGTTACAAGGTGATGCCGTTTGGGTTAAAGAATGCAGGCGCCACCTACCAGAGGTTAATGGACAAAGTCCTGGCGCCTATGTTAGGAAGGAATGTACAAGCCTACGTGGATGACATGGTGGTAGCTTCGCACGATAGAAGGCGACATACAGCCGACCTGGAAGAGTTGTTCGCCACCATCTCAAAATATCGCCTCAAGCTGAACCCTAAGAAGTGTGTCTTTGGGGTTGAGGCAGGAAAATTTTTAGGCTTCATGCTTACAAAAAGAGGAATTGAGGCAAACCCTGATAAGTGCGCAGCCATCATTGCTATGAGGAGCCCAACATCAGTGAAGGAGGTGCAACAGCTGACAGGGCGGATGGCAGCGTTATCAAGGTTCGTTTCCGCAGGAGGAGAGAAAGGACACCACTATTTCCAGTGCCTCAAAAGAAATAGTCGCTTCGCGTGGACCGACGAGTGTGAAGCAGCTTTCGTCAAGTTAAAAGAGTACTTGGCGACGTCGCCCGTCCTGTGCAAACCAGTGGCAGGCGTGCCCCTTCGACTATACTTTGCGGTAACGGAGCGGGCCATCAGCTCTGTGCTAGCCCAGGAGCGGAACCAAGTACAGAGGCCCATCTATTTTGTGAGTAAGGCCTTACAAGGCCCAGAGACAAGGTATCAGTCGCTGGAAAAGGCAGCATTGGCCGTGGTATTCTCGGCCAGGAGGCTCCGCCACTATTTTCACAGTTTTACAATAGTCGTGATGATGAACCTCCCCATACAGAAGGTACTGCAAAAACCTGACGTCGCTGGAAGGATGGTTCGCTGGGCGGTGGAGCTGTCAGAGTTTGACATCCAGTACGAGCCCAAAGGATCTATCAAAGGACAGGTATATGCGGATTTTGTTGCAGAGCTCTCACCCGGAGGCGAACAAGAGGTGGAGTCGGGATCGCAATGGTTGCTCTCGGTCGATGGCTCCTCCAATCAGCAAGGAAGTGGAGCAGGGATAGTCTTGGAGGGACCTAATGGTGTGCTGATCGAGCAAGCTTTGCGTTTCGCTTTTAAAGCAAGCAACAACCAAGATGAGTACGAAGCACTGATCGCAGGGATGCTCCTGGTCAAGGAGATGGGTGCGCGGAACCTCTTGGTGAAGAGTGATTCACAGCTGATCACAGGGAAAGTCTTAGGAGAATTTCAAGCTAAGGACCCACAAATGGCGGCGTATTTAAGGTACGTCCAGTTGCTGAAGGGAGCATTTAGCGCCCTTGAGCTAGTACATGTCCCGAGAGAGCAGAATGCCAGAGCTGACCTGCTTGCCAAGCTTGCCAGCTTAAGCAAGGGGGGCAGATAGAGGACAGTAATCCAAGAGACGCTCAAAGCTCCGCGAAAGTTCATGGAAGATAACAGGGTGGACGTTCTCCATATTTGTACAGCGAGAGGGATACCAAGGAGTCATCGTTCTTTGACTCAAGATACAATTAAGACGCCCTGCATCAGCACATACACGGACGCAACCGAGGAAGGAAAGCATACGCAGATATATGCTTTAGCCGAAGGAGACACTTGGATGACGCCATACAGACGATACCTGGCAGATGGGATTCTCCCAGCGGAACCAGACGAGGGCAAGAAGATTAAGAGGAACACCGCAAGATATACCCTGGTAGACGGGGTATTGTTCAGACACGGGTTTACACACCCTATCCTGACGTGCGTAAGCGGCGACGAGTGCACCAGGATAATGGCGGAACTCCACGAAGGTATCTGTGGGAGCCACGTGGGAGGAAGGTCTTTAGCTTCTAAAGTGGTACGCGCAGGTTTCTACTAGCCAACTGTGAAAGAGGATTGCGTGCGGCACGCCCAGCGTTGCAAGCAGTGTCAGAGGCACGCTGATTGGCACAAGGCGCCGCCAGAGGAGCTGAGATCCATATATAGTCCATCGCCTTTTCATACGTGGGGAATCGACATCCTAGGCCCGTTCCCCCTGGCGATAAGGCAGATGAAGTACCTAATCGTCGCCATTGAATACTTCACCAAGTGGATAGAGGCGGAGCCCGTGGCCCAGATCACTGCACACAAGGTGCAACACTTTGTCTGGAAGAACATCGTGTGTCGCTTCGGCGTACCTAGGTGGCTGGTATCCGACAATGGCACCCAGTTTGCAAGCCAACAGCTGAGAAACCTATGCGCAAAGGTAGGCATCAAGCAGGTGTTCGCATCAGTCGAACACCCCTAGACAAATGGGCAAGTAGAGTCAGCGAATAGAGTTTTGCTGAGAAGGCTGAAGAGAAGACTAGAGAAAGCTAAAGGGGCGTGGGCAGAAGAAGTGCCAAGGATTGTATGGGCATACCACACCACGCCCCAATCTTCCACCATGGAGACGCCTTTCAGTCTAGTATATGGGTCAGACGCGATGATCCCAGTCGAGATTCACGAGAGCTCGCCACGTTACTAGAATTTTGTGGCTGAAGAATCCAACGAAGAGAGGCGAGTGAATCTGGACTTATTGGACGAAGCCAGGGAAGAAGCAAGAATAAAGGCTGAGGCAGTGAAGAGAAGAGTGGAGCGACAGTATAGCTCCAAGGTGAAGCCCCGGCAATTCCAACTTAGTTATGAGGAAAGCTCACCCATATGAGCTAGAGAACAAATGGTCTCCCAAATGGACCGGACCCTTCAGAATCACCGAAGCCAAGGGGAATGGTTCATACAATCTAGAGACTTTGGAAGGAGGTCCCATTCCGCGCAGTTGGAATGCGGCCAATTTGAAATTTTATTTCAGTTGAGTTATGTTAGTGGAGAGTAATGTAATACGATTTGTAAAGGGGACACTCTTTTTCCCTCTCGGGGGTTTTTTAATGAGGTCACCCAAGTAAAAAAAGAAGTTCGAGAAAACTTTGTCTCAGTTTTTCTCTTCTCGCTCGAAGTGTAAGACCAAAGGTTAAGGAGATAAAAGACAAAGACTCAAAGCAGCGTCAAGCGTCGCCAAGATAAGGCATCACCAAGACGAGGCGCCGCCAAGGTTAGGCGTCGCAAAGATCAGGCGTCGCCAAGAAGGGGCGTCGCCAAAGGAAACGCCGCCAAGGTGGGGCGTCGCTAGAATGTAGGCATCGCCAAATGGGAAGACGACATCGAAATTCGAAGCAAGTAGTAAGAGCGCATGCATGCGCCTAGAGGTCAAGATAACAGGTATGTCCAACACGAGGCAAAATCCGGGAGCTTAGTCCCTGGGCAGGGGTTAAAGGATTCCTTCGGGACGCCCCCTCCTCAGGTTTGAATAGCTAGCCCCAGTATCAGATGTTCGATAAGGTGAAATCCGGGAGTCTTAGTCCTTGAGCAGGGGTTGAGGGATTCCTTCGGGACGCCCCCTCCTCAAGTATGAATAACTAGCCCCGGTGTTGGACGGGAGCCTTAGCCTTGGTGTTTTTAGACACCTTGAGGACGATACGGCGCTGCTGTAATAGGCCTCTCTTCAGGCGTGGGCACCAAGCACCAAAGAGATAAGGGACCAGTCGCCTTGGTGTTTGAGACACTCCATGGACGATACGGCGCTGTTATACCGGCCTCTCCATGGGCGTGGGCACCAAAGAGCGACTTTGTCCCTAGTGTTAGACATGCTAAGGGCACCCAGAGCAGGCCTCCTCTTAAGCGTGGACACTCAGTACAGGTAAAATAAACCCTCCTAAAAACAATGGAGGGGAGTGTCGGAGGTAACGCACGCAGCATGGCAGAGGAAGCAGAAGTAGACGCAAATACGCAAAAATAAAATTGGCAGCGCTTAGACGAAGCCAAAGTATAGATCAAGAGTTAGGGTTACAGATAAAGTTCGTGATAACTGCAGATTAGACAAAGGGCAATCATGTACACGCCCTATATTCATATGAAAAGCGAAATCAGGCCACCTTTCAGTGGCCTCCGGAGTCTCAATGGGATGATGACGAAGCCCCGTTCTCGGACCTCAACGCCTGGGCTAGCTGCGACCTTTGTTGTCGATTTATCTTCGAACCTGCACCAAAGGAGACAAGCATGGTGAAGGCACCACAAGATAAGTCAAGCAAAAATCCAGTAAAGATGAAGAGTGGGAGGTTTCAAGGTAATCTCTCGTACATATATATTTCTCCAAGGCCTCAGCGTTGTACTCTAGACTTATCAAGGCGGCAGCGTCAAAACCCCCCGCCCCAGGCAAGATCCGACAAGCTTCTTGGTCGTTCGAAGGCAACCTCTTAAGAGGCCTGGACTTCAATGCCCTTGTCTCCCTTACCCAGTACAGTGGAAAGCCGGCCAAGGCGGAAGGCACGAGGTTGGAACAACAAACCTTAAAGAACTTGCCCTTCCACCCTGTGAAGGAGTGCTGGAAGGGGGTTAGGAGGACCCTGCCGGGAACGTTGCTGAGGGTCACCCAAAGGTTGTTCCTTTGCCTCTTCACCTCAAAGAAGTGAAGGAAGATGTCCACGGAAGGTGCACACCCCAGGAAACCAAACAGTATGTCGAAGGCTTTGACGAAAGCCCAGCTGTTAGGGTACAGCTGGGCTGGGGCAGCATTGATTTCCGTTAACAGTTCCCTCTCAAACCTAGAGAAGGGCAGGCGTACGCCGACGCTCTTGAAGACCACCTGGTAAAAGTAGAAAAAGGGGACTCCATTGTTGGCCCTCTCGTCCCCACACACCGGCTCCCCTAAGGTGCAAGGGAGCACGGCGATATCGTCATCATGCCTCTTCGCGAAGGCATGATGATCATAGGTACACGGCTCCCCCACATGTTCCCTCAAGGCCCTGGAGGAAAGTAGGCTAGAGCACTCATCGAGGAGCTCGCACGAAGCCCACGCGTAAAGATCTTTAGGTTCGGCTCTAGGGGAAGGAGGATTGGTAGACATGCTGGCACCAGCTGTTGGTGAAAGAACCAAAAGATCAAAGGAGAAAGATGCGGTAGGAGTGTAGAAGGGAAATGTCAACGAGAAAAGAACACAGAAACAAACTCTTTGGAAGGAAGAGGAACGGTGCGAAGAAGATGCAAAAACAAAGAAATGATGAGTGCAAGTACGGGATTTCAAAGACTCAAACATTACAGTTGAGGCGCCAAAGAACACGAAAAGGGGCAGCGTGCGATTGAGCCACGTGTCAGGAGATGGGAGGACGACTCTTAGCGTCACTTTTTCTCGCTTAGAGAACGTCGTGTCTACAGCGTCCCCGAGGGTACGACGCATCGGCGAAGAAGAGAGCATCTTGTCAAAAGCTCAGAAAATGTCAAGATCAAATCGAGCAGGGGAACGTCCCCTCAGTAATATGGAAAATGCCACGTAGATGGCGTGGGCGAGGCCTTAGTCTTTTCGCTGAAGACAAGTCATCAGCTCAAGACTGGGGGGCTTGTGTACCGTCCCGTCCCCTGGCGTTGACCAAAGTCAAAGTCAACGTCGGGGCCAAGGTCAACATATGGTGGGACCACACGAAGGGCCCCAAAGAAAGAAAGTCATCAGTCATCAGCAATGTTACTCCCCGATACCCATGGGTAGGAAAGACCATGGAAGTGACTCCGCGGGAGGCTTCAGGCCCGCCTAGTGCTTGGTGTTTTCAGACACCTTGAGGACGATACGGCGCTGCTGTAATAGGCCTCTCCTCAGGCGTGGGCACCAAGCACCAAGGGTTAAGGGACAAATTATCTTGGTGTTTGAGACACCCCATGGACGAGACGACGCTATTAGACAGGCCTCTCCACGAATCCTTGGATGCCAGCTGTTTGTCCAAGAAATCCTTCCCCACCTGGAGCTTGTTGGCCTCAGTATGGATTCTATTATATTCAGCTTGGAAAAGGTTGAAGGCCTCGACCTTTACCGCCAGGGCGCCCTCAGTCTCAGCCAGCTTCTGCCCCCGAGCAGCACATAGTTCTTCAAGTTTTTTCTGCTGCACTTCGGAGGCACGAGCCACCTCTTGGAGGCCAATATTCTGGATTTGGTGGGAGGTGAGGTGGGCTAGCAGGTCTGCATACGCTTGTTCAACCTCATGCGCGTATGCTTCAGCCCCCTCCTTACCCTCTTGGGCTAGCCTCAGTGAAGCTTGGTGGGCTTCCTCCCTAAGCCCCCAAGCTTGCTTCTCCTTTTTCAGCGCCCCCATCTCTTGCTTCAGTTCTCGGAGGGCCTCCCTCCCCTTGGCAACACTCTGGGCCTGAGAGCGCCAATCGAGTTCTACCGCCAGGAACGCCCCCATGTAGTAAGGCATGCCTCCTCCCCTATGGGGGTTTTCTGGCGACATCCCCTCAGTGAATCCCTACGCCAAATGTCTGTAGACGGGGCAGGGGATCAGTATTTCGCGGGGAGAAGGAGCAGGAGCCGGCGCGGGAAGGGCAGAACCCGAAGCCGCAGCCGCTTCAGGCAGGGGTAGCGGCGGAGGAACCGACTCGGCCCCTTCATCTTGTTCTTCTTGGACTGCTTGGGGCGAAGGCGACATAGCGCTTGGAGGGTCGTCCCTTAGAGAGTCCCCGCCACCGAGAGACGCGGTTGGCAGAGTAGGGACCCTTGCGGGTCTCCTCTTTTTGAAGACCAGGGCGCCACCTGAATCTTCACTATCAGAGTTTATCGCCAGCACCCTTTTCCCTTTGTCTGGGCGTGCTGGAGCATGTGTTGATGCCGCGGCCAGTGGGACCGCAGCAATGGGAGGAGGAGAGGCAGGTGTTTGGCATGTTTGGGGAGAAGATGGTGGAGTCGGTAGGGAAGTGACAAGAGCTGGGGGAGTAGTGGGCGGCACGTCGAGGGCGACGGAGTCCCCGCCTCCTTTGGTGGACTTTGCTTTCTTCAAGAACTTGGCAAGTGCGAGGCTCCTTGAAGAAGCCATCACCGAACGTACGACAGTCAGAAAAACCAAGCAAAGACTAATTCAGATGAGGCAGAATGGGAGCAGCAGTCAAGCACATGCAGGCAACAACAGTGGTTCAAGCAATGCAAGTAAGTTCATATAACCACAACGGTTCATACAATACAAGTACATTCAAATGAGACCGAGCAAAGTACAAGCAAGTTCTAGTGGATGAAATCAAAAGAAAGTACCAAAATAGGTGGAGAGGCCGTGAGCATTGAACTCGTTAGCGATGAGCTTGGCGGTGTCGAAGACCACCCCGAGCCCAGCCAAGGCCTTGCATACCTCCCTGTCAGCGGAGGCAAGCTCATCCAAAGCCTTGGGCTTAGTCGATACGGGCTTCTCCGACCAATACAGGGGAAAGCCCTCCAGTGCGGTGGGGTGTTTAGTGGCGCGCACCTTGAAGAACTTTCCCTTCCACCCCTTGAACGAGTTTTGGAAAAGAGTGAGGATGATGCAGCCAGAGAAGCTCATCCAGAGGCTTTTGCCCTGTTTCTTCACCTCGAAAAAGTGAAGAAAGACGTCCACAGAGGAAGGGATGCCCAGATACCCACAGAGAATTTGGAAACCCTTCACGAAGGCCCAGCTGTTGGGGTGAAGCTGGGCAGGGGCAGTGTTGATTTCAGTAAGCAACTCCCTTTCGAAGGGAGTGAGAGGAAGGCATAGAACCACTCGTTTAAATACCATTTGGTAGACGACGAAGAAAGGGTTTCCCCCGGTGGCCCTTTCATCTACACAAACGGGCTCCCCCGGCCTTGCACGGCAAACGAAGATGCGGGAGTCATGGGTCTTGTGGAAGGCGTTGAAGTTATAGAGAGTGGGGTCCCCCCTGTGGGCTTCAACGTCTTCGACGGAGGTCAAGGTGGAACACTCCGCAAAAAGCTCATCGGAGGCCCAGCGGTATTCCTCCTTGTAGTGGACCTGGGGGGTGGCGGATCAGCAGTGGCCTTGTTTCGCCCATCGGATCAAGAGCTGAAGAATGAAGAAAAAGAAAGGGTTCAGCGAAAGGGGGTTTGAGGAAGAAAAAGGGGGAAAAAGAGAAACCCTAGGAAAACCCTACCCACGCGAGAAAAAGAAGAACGAGGGGAAAACAGAGAAGCACAAGAACAACACGAGAATTCAAGAAAGTAAACAGTCCCAAGCAGTTCATCCATACATCATAGTAATGCAGTAAAGAGGGAGAGTCAGCAGGGGTGGAAAAAACCGTACCTTTGAGTATCGGAGTAGGTGAGGAGTGGAAGTGCGAAGGAGAGAACAGAGACCGCAGAGAAAGAACTCGAATAAGATGAACAGTGCGAGAATGCAAAGAGAGTGGATGAAACAGTGGCTTCGAGCGCGGGGTTTTGGGTAACTTAAACGTTACGAGGAGCGCGAGAGGCAACAGATGGTGACCGTTTGATGATGCCACGTGTCGCAGGATTAGGCGCTCGTTGGGAGCGCAAGAGGCTTTGGATGATGACCGCGTGATGGGCCACGTGGCGAGCGATTAAGCGTGACCCAAAAAGCGTTACTTTTCCTGATTCAGAGGATGTCCCATCAGCCATTAAGAACATTTCAACTGCTCAGGGAATGTCACGTCAATGGTTCGGGGAATGTCGCGTCAGCAAGAATGGCACGTCACCAGGGTGCCACGTGGATGGCGTGGGCGAGGCCTTAGTCTTTTCGCTGAAGACAAGTCATCAGCTCAAGACTGGGGGGCTTGTATACCGTCCTGTCCCCGGGCGTTGACCAAAGTCAAAGTCAACGTCGGGGCCAAGGTCAACATATGGTGGGACCACACGAAGGGCCCCAAAGAAAGGAAGTCAACGGAGTGACTACATAAGGCGTCGCCGAGAAAGGGCATCGCCTAAACAAGGCGTCGCCAAGATAAGACGTCGCCAAGCAAGCCACCAGCAGGGTTACTCCCCGACACCCATGGGTAGGAAAGACCATGGAGGGAGTGACGCCACGGAGGCTTAGGGCCCGCCTAGCGCAGAAACGATAATAAAGAAAAGAGAAAGGTGGCTTCAAGGCCATAGTACTAGCGCCAGTAGAGAGCAACCTGACTCGTGAAGTGCCCATGCCATCCCAGGGAGACCCTTGGGATAGATACGACTCATGAGAGGGTCATGCCCAGGGGTAACCGGGTGCAGGGTGCGAGAGGAAGGTAGATACGCTCTCTGAGTGAGTGACTAGAGGTTGGGGGGCATGAGTTGGCACCCAAAAAGTCACCCCTTGCACCAGATGCACTCCCCGGAATGAGGACTCATGCGAGGAAATACCCCTAAGCTGGGTCACAGTGCTGTGAGGCCCTCCACGCATAATAACGGCCAAGTCAGGAGGACACGCGGCAGGGAGAACAGAAACATCAATGATTTCCAAAGGGTTTGTCCGGTATGAGGTAATTAAAGCTATTTAAAAGTAATTAAAGTTTACGTTTCGAGCGTTTTAAGGTACTTTAAATGCTTTAAGTGGTTTAAACGTCTTAAAGGTGCTGAACGTTTCTGATCCTGCCGACAACTCGAGCGTGGAGGAATTGCCTTGTCGCTTGCTTGACCCGCCTATGGCAACTGTGCTATCTGCAAGAATACTCTCAGAACCTCCTCCTCTGGGAACTCCGAATGCAACCTGCAAGCACACAGACAGCGCCTCTAGCGGCCGTTTGCACTCCGACGCTCAAGTTAGATCACAGAATCACTAGAAAATAATTTGTGTAAAAAAAAGTGTGTCTGTATTTCTCTCTGATTCCCTTTTTATCTCCCTCTGTGTCTGTGCCTAACAGAATTCTGCTACGCTGTTCTTTGCGTGTGTCAGAATTCTGTTATGCTTTTGTACGAAAACGTACTACAGTCAGGGTCGTGGGTGTCTGGGTTTTCTGTCTGTACCTTTCACGACACGGAGTGCACCTTTATCTGGGTCGCGCCCCTCCCAGACAGTGACACGTGGAGGCATGCAACTCGCATCTAACCGTTCACGTGCCACCACCTGAAGGGCTCTAGCGCATCTCTTTGTGCGCCTAAGTTATTCCCTTGCGGAGTAACTTAGCGCGTTTCTTCTTTCTGGGTGAACGACAGGTGTGGCTGGACTAGGCACACTCACCAAGCATTGCTCTCTGCATACACGACTTCCCCTTCACGATGCCATGCACGTAATGGGTTGAGAGAGTAACCAATCACTGACCGGTTTACTGACTCCTTCAGGCCACTGTCGTGCACGACTATACCGATGAGGAGCCCTTCTTCCTCTGAGGTATGATCATGCGAGGTCTATGCGTAACGCTCTCGCTGGGAATCTCAGTCCCAGTTTAACTGCGTGTAACACGAAACCCCGATGACCATGCACCCGATGACTGATCGGTGCTCTATTGCTTGTCGCGTTCTCCCCCGGGTGTTTATCTTGGAACTGATCTGTTGGTGGCCACTCGGTTACTGACCACCGATCTCCATACCGGGGGATCTCCTCCATGATTACTTTGCCACCTGATCCACGTGTCCCCCGTTTATCTTCGAACTGATCTGTCGGTGGCCACTCGGTTACCGACCACCGATAACCATACCGGGTGATCTCCTCCCTGATTTCTCTGCCACCTGGTCCACGTGTCATCCTGCGAGTGGTCCACGTGGTTATCTGCTGCTGACATCATCGACTACCGATGACCGACCGGATCACAAGCCCCCTAGTCTCGAGCTGTGAACTCGTTCTCAGCGAAGAGACTAAGTGGTCGCGCTCTCGGTCCACGTGGCAAGTGGGGCCGCATCACGTGCCACCTCACGTGTTGCCCTTTAACGTTACAACTTCCTTTCTTAATCTTGCGACACGTGGCCGCATCAACGGCCAGCGTGGAGTGTCGCTAGCGCTTCCCTTATTCAAATAGGCGCGCGTTTTTCTTCTTCCTTGGTCTATTTAGGCTCTTTTCACCGATTGCATTCGTCCCTTTCATTATCATGCATTCATCTTCCCTGTTTTTCCTCTTCTCGACCCGCGCTAGGGTTTTCGCGCCCCTCACTCTGCTTTCTGCTTCTCCCTCTTCCTCTTTTTCGCTTGGACATTTCTTTCTTCTTCCCTTCCTCTGTTTTTCACCGAACCATTCATCATTTCTTCTTCTTCCATTCCTCTTAGCCTTCATTTTTATCCATTGCAGTTATCTCGCAATGGCTCGCTTAAAACAAACCGCTCGAATCGTCGCCTCGTCTTCTGGTGCACAGCCTTCAGCAAGTGCACCGGCGCCGCCACCACCCGATGCAACCTCCTACCATGACAACGCCAGGGTCTACGACTGGGCTCCCTTGGCGTTGCTGGCCGAAACCTCCACCCTACTACCGCAGGGTCACCTCAAATACCTTCTGAGCAACGACCCAGACGAGCCTTCTTGCGCCGTCGACAGGGAAAACGATTTTAATATCCGTATACGCATTCCTCCTCGAGGGATGCCCATCTGTGCGGATGACAGGGCCACCAATGGGGTGCCCTTCACCTTCGTCTACTCCGCCATCTTCAAGAGGTTGAAGTTGCGCCTGCCCTTCACTTTCTTTGAGAATGAGCTGATGATGGAGCTAAATGTCGCCCCCTGCCAACTCCATCCGAATGCCTGGGCTTTCATATGGGCATTCGAGATCCTCTGCAACTACTTCGGGCATAACGCCTCCGTAGATGTATTCCTATACTTTTTCGAGGCGAAGAACCCCGGGGATAGGTCTTGGGTCAGCCTGAACGGGGTTGCTGGACGGGTGCTCTTGGGCCTGTATCAGCAATCCTTCAAAGATTGGAAGGGCAGGTTCTATATGATATCTGCTACCCCGCAAAGTCCAACATTGCTCGAGGGGTTTCCCCTTTACTGGGTTCCTGGACTCCACCTGCTGGCCAATCCACTCCACCTGCTGGGGGCGATTCTGCTCACTCGGGGGGTCCCCCGGGACTTCTCGCATCGCCACCACCACCACCAACCTCCGCTGCTACTGCTGAAGGTGGTGGGGCAGCTCACGACCAAGCGGCTCTGGAGCTAGCAATGAGAATTTCAGCCGAGTCATTGCTTTGGTCCAACAGCTCATTCGCAGCCGGGAGCTTATCGAATGGAACGGAGAGGAGGTAGACATGCACCTGGCTAAGCAGATAGTGCTTTCCTTGGATTTTTCCACCCAACACCGCAAGCAACTAATCCTGGAGAAAAGGATCAAGGAGCTTGAGCATGACAAGGAGTCACTGCAAAGTGACTTTGAGGCTGCCCAAGGGTCCGTAGATCTGATGAGGGGTATGGTGGAAAAAGCCAGGGGAGAGTACCTAGCGCAGGTCCAAGAGACCATCAAGACTGAGATCTTGATGGGGCAAGCCGTCAACTCTCTGGACTGCGAGGTGGTGCAACTGCGGAGCAAGGTGATCCATCTGGAGGCCGAGATCTCCTCCCTACGCCAAGTGAACTCACAACTAGTGGGGGAGCTCGAGTCTACTAGGGAGACGGCCGTTGTTCCGTCCGGTTGACCGGGATGTCTTCGTGCGCGACCTCAACCGTCAGCTAGGGACTCCTTCCCACTGGTTACCTGTGGATTCCTGCAAAAAAAAAAGAGGACAAAGAGGCGCCCTAGCGGCCGTTTGCACTCCGACGCTCAAGTCAGCCAGCAAGAAACACCAAAACTGTTCACCGCGTATGGCACTCTGAATGTGGTAAAAAGAACTGTGTATATGTGTGTGTGTTTTCTCCCTCAGGCAAAGATATTCCCCAATCGCTCGTACGTAACCTTGAAGCACGAGCAAGCAACTAGAGAGTTCTCTGGTAAATTTGCCAAAAGTTCCAACCCCCTTCCCAACATTCTCCGCGCTATTTAAACTACCCAAGCATTTAAAGCGCCTTAAAGCGCCTTTAATTACAAACGTAACGCACTCAATCAGCGTATTTAATTAGAAAACGTAGTGCATTTAAGACGTTGAAACGCTTGGGAGCCATTATTACGCCTGAATGCTCGAAAGGGAAACTGTATTGAAGGATTTAATTACATGGCACCTGACTAAAAGGTGTTTCTATTCTGGTATGGCTGTCGTACACGTGGAGGTCCTCACGACGCCATGACCCCATCTGGGGGCGTTTCTGCCCATCTGGGGACGTTTCTACGTGTGAGTCCTCCTGCTTGGGAATGCTACTGCGCTAGGGGTGACTTTTTGGGTGCCAACTCATGCCCCCAATTATCTAGTCACTTACTTTGAGAGCGTATCTGCCTTCCTCTTGTCCCCTGCCCCCGGCTGCCCTGGGCGTGACCTTCCTCTTGAGTCGTATCTGTCCCACAGGCGTCTCTG
>NW_027174143.1:0-84696 GCF_000499845.2 Phaseolus vulgaris | reverse complement strand
CCAGAAACCACTGCTTCCCCGGCTCCCAACGCTGCCGCCCCCGACTTCATTGCCATTCCCCCTCCAATCCATGCATCTGATGAGGGTTCAGTGGCGGGACTATGCCAGAAGGTACCGACAGGAGGAAGGTATGCCTTTCTATTTGGGGCCTTCTTGGCGGTGGCTCTCGAATGGCGCTCCCAGGCAGAAACGCTGTCTTGCAAACTCAAACTCTCCAGGCCTTGGAAACGAAGGCAACTACCCTGGAGGAGGAGATAGGATCCTGGGACGCCAGAACGAGGCTTATTGTTCCTCCCTGAAACAAGCACAAGAGTCCAGGGCAGAAACTGAGAGGAAACTGGCAGAGGCCTTGGAGCTCCAGGCTGACTTCTACGCTCGTGAAGTTGCTCTCCAAGTACAGGTGGCGGGTCTTCAGGAAGTGGTCAAAGCGGATGCAGAAACTCACAAAGACCTGAAGGACCGTTGCCGTGAACAGGCTGCCAAGGTGGAACGGATGAGGGGGAAATGGCCACGCAGGCCAAAGCTATGGACCTTCTCCGAGTTGACTACGACAAACTGCAGGTCGAGGTTAGCCGGCTTCGTGTGGAGAAAGAGGCTCTGGAGAAGCAGGTGGCCTCTGGAGACGCCGCCATTGAGGAACTGGAGAAGGAGAAAAAGTCCCTTATCCAGGAGATGGCGGGCACCTTCGAGGAGGGTTCCAAGAGGCCCTGTCCCAGGCGTCCTGCGAGAATCCTGGCGTCAACCTTTCGAACTGCGACCCCACACACCACGTAGTCGACGGGAAGGTCGTGCCCATGGATTTGAACGACTGAACTGCTGCTTCTCATCCGCCACCTTCTCTTCAAGCTCAACACTTCATTCTTTACCTTCGTTTTTTGATTTTATCTGCCAAAACTTGTAATTCTTTGAACTACCCGCACTCTTGTTACTGATTTGGGACATTCGCATGGTTGTCTTTATTTCTTTTTCACATACGATTCCGCCTATGCGATCTCGTTCTCATCTTTTCCCTTCATACGCTGCAATTATTTTATCTGTGTTCTGCCCGTTTGTCACACTTCGTTGGGCGGTTTGGTATGATTGGGTAAGGTCGCCCGCCAACCCTTACGCCCATGGAGAGGCTCACTAAGTGGCGCCGTATCGTCCACGGGGCGTCTCTGATACCGAAAGGCTCTTTCTTTGATCTTTTAACACTCGGCGCCCACGCCTAAGGAGAGGCCTGCTAAAGCAGCACCGTATCGTCCCCGGGTGTCTAAAACGCTGAGTGCTGTGGGGTTTTTGTTCCCTCCATGGTCTTTCCTGCCCATAGGTATCGGGGAACACCCTGCCGGTGACTCGCTGGCGTTTGACGGTCTCGTCTCCCTCCACAGTCTTTCCTACCTGTGGGTATCGGGGAGGCGACGCCTGCAACTAACTTTGCCTTTCTCTGATTTCTTCTCCCTCCTCAGTCTTTCCTACCTGGGGGTATCGGGGAGGTAACGCCAGTTGGTATTTGGGTTGGCGACGCCCGCGACTTCTCGTCTGTCGTCGCCCTTTACGTCCTTCCCGGCAACGCCTCGGGCGTTACCTTTACTTCGTCATTGACCTTAACTCTTGCCTTGGTCAACGCTTGATAACAGCGAAGAGTCCAAGGCTTTGTCTGTGCCATCCACGTGGCGCTCCTTGTATAGCTGATGGGACCTTCTGTCATTCGACTTGATCCACGTGGCGCTACTTGTATGGTTTGTGGGACATTTGGTCAGTTCATCAAGCCCTGACTCCTGCTATGCCCCTGACTCATTTTCGGCGGCGGATCGTACCATTGGATATTCTGTTGACGGACATTTTCTGATTTAAACCAGTGGTGCCAGAGTCATCCTTTCATCTTCTGCCACGTGTATCAATCGTGCGGTGCATCCATTCACGTCGTTTGGCGCTCTAACCGCTTTATTTAACTCTTCAAGCTCTGAAACTATCTTCATCATTTTCTCACTCTTCATAACCTACTTGCGTTCTTTCTTCTTGCACCCTTTCTTCTCTGTCGAAGGGCTGTTCTAACCGCTCCCCTCGCTCAACTCTTGCATTTCCAGCCATCCTGATCTTGTTAAAGAATGTCTTCTCACAATGCTTCCTCCAGGGTCCGTCCCAAAGACTTGTACCCTTGGGCCTCGAGCAAACTTCTTCATGAGTGTTCATGCTTGCTCTCCACCAGGGCCGTACGGGAACACAAAGGAGAGTTGTGTTCTTACGACCACCGGGCCTTCGCGAGGAGGCACGATGACGACATCGCTGTGCTCCCTTGCACTCTGGGGGAGCCAGTGTGTGGAGACGAACGAGCGAACGACGGGGTCCCTTTCTTTTACTTTTACCAGGTGGTGTTCAAGACCATCGGGGTGCGCTTACCCTTCTCCCGGTTCGAGAAGGAACTGCTGACGGAGATCAACGTGGCTCCAGCCCAGTTATATCCCAACAGCTGGGCCTTTGTCAAGGCCTTCGATGTCCTCTTTGGGTTTCTGGGTTGTGCACCCTCGGTTGACCTCTTTCTTCAATTTTTTGAGGTGAAGAGACAGAGACACAACCTCTGGGTAACTCTCAGCAATGTTCCCGGAAGAGTTCTCTTCACACCCTTCCAAAGCTCGTTCACGGGGTGGAAAGGCCGGTTCTTCAAGATCTGTTGTACTGATCTTGTTCCCGACGCCCTCGATGGGTTTTCGCTGTACTGGGTGAGAGAGGAAAAGGCCCTCAAAGCCAAACCCCTCAAGAATCTGGCTCCAAGTGATCAAATAGCTTGTCGGATTCTTGCTGAGGCGGGAGGTTTTGACTCCGCTACGGTGATCAGCTTGGAGTTCAACGCTAGGACTCTTGAGAAGTACATAAGTAAGAACCACTGCCTTAGGCAACTTCGACCTTCGTTACTTTCTAACTGTGCCTGTCTTTCTTCACTGTGTCTCTAATACATCTGTTCCCTTTGTGCAGGTTCGAAAATAAGTCGAGAAAAGAGGACACGACTTACTCGAGCGCTGCGGGCTGGGAAAGAGGCTTCGCCTTCCTCCAGTGATGACTCTGATGAGCGCTGAGAAGTGGCTTCTTTGTGTTTTTGCATTTTGTACTGAACATTGCTTGTAACAACAACTTTTCAATATCATAATTCTTTACAACGCCACTTTACTTTGCATATGCTTCATATACCGCGCGACTTCCTTTCGTCTCGTTCTGCCAACGATGCATGCTTTTCCTTGGGCGGCGCCTTCTTTCTGGGCGACGCCAAGACCTAGGCGACGCCTTCTTCCTTGGCGACACCATGGCCTAGGCGGCGCATCACATTACTTCTAACAAGGAAAAATAAAGGCTGAAAACCAAGGCACTTCTTTTTCTCAACTGGTTTTTCCATTTATTAGGGTGACCTCATTAAAAAACCCCCGAAAGGGAAAAAGAGCGTCCCCTTCAACTAAATTGTTACATGCTGTTTACATAGGTCAACTGAAATAAAATTTTAAGTTGGCTGCATTCCAACTGCGCGGGATAGGGCCTCCATCTAAAGTCCTCCAGGTTGTACGAACCGTTGCCCTTAGCCTCAGTAACTCTGAAGGGCCCGGTCCACTTGGGAGACAGCTTATTCTCCAACTCGTAAGGGTGAGCTTTCCTCATCACCAGGTCGCCCACCTGAAACTGTCGTGGCTTTACTTTAGAGCTATATTGCCGCTCCACTCTTCTCTTCATCGCTTCAGCTTTTATTCTAGCTTCTTCCCTGGCCTCTTCTAGCAGATCCAGGTTTACCCGTCTTTCCTCATTAGATTCCTCCACCACAAAGTTTTGAAAACGCGGTGAGCTTTCGTGTATTTCTACTGGAATCATCGCGTCCGACCCGTACACCAAACTGAACGGCGTCTCCATAGTAGAGGATTGGGGCGTGGTGTGGTATGCCCATACAATCCTTGGCACCTCTTCCGCCCACGCCCCTTTGGCCTTCTCTAACCTTCTTTTTAACCCCCTCAGCAGAACTCTGTTTGCTGACTCTACTTGTCCATTGGTCTGGGGGTGTTCGACCGACGCGAACACTTGCTTGATTCCCACTTCAGCGCACAGATTTCTCAACTGCTGACTGGCGAACTGGGTCCCGTTGTCAGATATCAGGCGCCTGGGTATGCCAAAGCGACACACGATGTTTCTCCATACAAAATGTTGTACCTTATGCGCAGTGATTTGTGCCACGGGCTCTGCCTCTATCCACTTAGTGAAGTATTCTATGGCGACGATCAGATATTTCATCTGCCTGATTGCCAGTGGGAAAGGGCCCAAGATGTCAATACCCCATGTGTGGAAAGGCCACGGGCTGTATATGGATCGCAACTCTTCTGGCGGCGCCTTGTGCCAGTCGGCGTGCTTTTGGCATTGCTTACACCGCTGGGCGTGCCGTGCGCAATCCTCTTTCACCGTTGGCCAGAAGAAACCTGCGCTTATTACCTTGGAGGCTAAGGACCTTCCTCCTACATGGCTTCCGCAGATGCCTTCATGTAGCTCCGCCATTATCCTGGTGCACTCATCGCCACTGACGCACGTTAGGATAGGGTGAGTGAAACCGTGTCTGAACAGCACCCCATCCACCAAGGTATATCTTGCGGCGTTCCTTTTGATTTTCTTACCCTCTTCAGGGTCCACTGGAAGGGCCCCATCCGCCAGGTATCGTTTATAGGGCGTCATCCATGTGTCTCCCGTGGACAGGACACAAACCTGCATTTGCTCCTCCTCAGACGCACTCGCGTATATACTGATGCGGGGCGCCCTCTGCGTATCTTGGGTTAATGAGGAATGACTCCTCAGCCTTCCCCTTGATGCATAAATCTGGAGGACATCCACCCTGTTGTCTTCCACGAATCGACGCGGAGCTTTGAGGGTCTCCTGGATCACTGTCCTCTGTCTACCCCCCTTGCCTGAGCTGGCCAGCTTTGCGAGCAGGTCGGCTCTGGCATTCTGCTCCCTCGGGACGTGTATTAACTCGAGAGCGTTGAACGCCCCTTTCAACAACTGGACGTATTTTAGATACGCCGCCATCTGGGCGTCCTTCGCCTGGAACTCACCCGACACCTGCCCCGTAATCAACTAGGAGTCGCTCTTCACTAGGAGGTTCTGTGCGCCCATCTCCTTGGCCAAGAGCATTCCTGCAATCAGGGCTTCATATTCTGCTTGGTTGTTACTTGCCTTGAAGGCAAAACGCAAGGCCTGCTCGATCAGTATGCCGTCGGGTCCTTCCAGCACTATTCCCGCACCACTCCCTTGTTGGTTTGAGGAGCCATCAACCGAGAGCAGCCACTGTGAACTCGCTTCCACCTCTTGCTCACCTCCGGGCGAAAGTTCTGCTACAAAATCCGCGTACACCTGCCCTTTAATGGATCCTCTAGGCTCGTATTGTATGTCGAATTCTGACAGTTCCACTGCCCAGCGTACCATTCTTCCTGCCACATCGGGCTTCTGCAGCACCTTCTGTATGGGGAGGTTGGTCATTACCACCACCGTAAAACTGTGGAAGTAATGACGGAGCCTCCTAGCCGAGAACACTACCGCCAGCGCTGCCTTCTCCAGTGCTTGGTACCTTGTCTCAGCTCCCTGTAAGGCTTTGCTTACAAAGTAGATGGGCTTCTGACTCTGGTCCTGCTCTTGGACCAACACAAAACTGATGGCCCTATCTGTTACAGTAAAATACAACCGGAGGGGCACGCCCGTTACCGGTTTGCAGAGAACTGGAGGCGTCGCCAGGTAATCCTTCAGCTTAACGAAAGCCGCTTCGCATTCCTCAGTCCATGCAAAGCGACTGTTTCTCTTGAGGCACTGGAAGTACGGGTGCCCCTTTTCTCCTCCGGCGGAAACAAACCTCGAGAGCGCCGCCATCCGCCCTGTCAACTGTTGAACCTCCTTTACCGATGTCGGACTCCGCATGGCGATAATAGCCGCACATTTGTCGGGGTTCGCCTCTATCCCCCTCTCGGTGAGCAGAAAACCCAAGAATTTACCGGCCTCTACCCCGAAAACACACTTCTCGAGGTTCAACTTGAGGCGGTATTTGGATATTGTGTTGAACAACTCCTCCAAGTCTGCCATGTGCTGCACCCTGTTCTGTGACGCCACCACCATGTTGTCTACGTAGGCGTATACGTTCCTCCCGAGCATTAGCGCCAGGACCTTGTCCATTAACCTCTGGTACGTGGCGCTCGCATTTTTGAGCCCGAAGGGCATCACCTTATAGCAATAACTGCATGTTTCAGTCATGAACGCAGTCTTGCTCTCGTCCCTGGGGTGCATCTTGGTTTGGTTATACCCTGAGAAGGCGTCCAGGAAGCTTAACACCTTGCTGCCAGACGCGCTGTCCACTAGGGCGTCGATGCTGGGCAGCGGATAGGAATCCTTGGGGCACGCCTTGTTCAGGTCCGTGAAGTCAACGCACATTCTCCATTTTCCGTTCGCCTTTTTCACCAAGACGACGTTGGCGAGCCACTCAGGGTACTGAATCTCCCTAATGTGGCCAGCATGCAGCAGCTTCTGCGTTTCGTCTTTCACCACCTGTAGTCGCTCCTCATTGAACTTCCTCCTTCTCTGACGCACGGGGCGGACCGTGGCATCCATGCTGAGGTGGTGACACAGGAAATCGGGGTCGATGCCCGGCATATCCGAGGCGGACCATGCGAAGGCATCCAGGTGGCGCGAAATCACTTCTGCCACCCCTTCCTGTTCTTCTGGACTCAGCGAGCTTCCTAACTTGAAAGCTTTGCCGCCAATCTCCCTTTCTAGGGTGTTAGCTGCAGGTTGCTCCCTATTATCATCTTCGGCGGGCGCCGCTTCCTCTACGGGCGCCGCCTCTTCGGGGGGCACCGCCTCTTCCACGGGCGCCTCCCCCATTGGCACATCTGCTTCGGGCATCGCCCTTTCTGCTATGGCCTCTTCAAGCGTCAGCCCAGCGGGCGTCGCCTCAATCATCGTTGCGTCCGCGCTCGGCGGACGTTCGTACACCATGAAAACGCCTCTCTTCGTCTTCAGGCTGTTTTCGTAGCATTTCCTCGCCTCCTCTTGGTCTGATCTGATGACTATCACCCGGCCACTGAGGTCCGGTAGCTTCATCTTCATGTGACGGGTGGAGGATATTGCACTCAGACGGTTTAACGCCGGTCTGCCCAGCAAAATATTGTAGGCAGAATTGGCGTTCACGACGAGGTACCGAATGCTCTCTGTTCGGGAGGCCCCTCCGTCTGTGAACGTAGTCCTCAACTCCAGGTACCCCCGGACCTCTATCTGGTTATCCCCAAACCCATACAAACATCCCGTATAGGGACTCAGCAGATCGGGGGACAACCGTAACTTATTAAAGGTCGACAGAAACATGACGTCTGCCGAGCTTCCTTGATCAACAAGCACTCTGTGGACCTTCCTTCCAGCAGTGACGACCGAGATGACAACGGGATCGTTGTCATGGGGCACCACATCTCGGAGGTCTCTTCTTGTGAACACAATATCTGACTCCCAGGGCTCCATTGAGAGCCTCTCTTCGATTGAATTCACCCCCCTCGCGTATTTCTTTCGCTGGGAGGCGGTGGGTCCTCCGCCGGAAAAACCTGCAGCAATGGTGTGGACCTCGCCAAGCACAGGCATCTCGTGTGCTGGCTCATCCGCCGGCGGCGGCAGGGTGGCGGTCGTGGTGGACTCTGCAACATAATCTTTCAAAAACCCAGTCCTCACCAGCTCATCTAACTGGTAACCCAAAGACAGGCAATTATCAATTTGGTGCCCGAAAGCCTCGTGAAATTCGCACCAAGAGTCTTTGCGGGGCCCTAACACCTTGTCGGTCTTCACCGGTCGCCTCAGCCTCTCGGCTATGTTGGGTACGGCGATCAAATCCTTCAACTCAACTACGAAGTTGTACCTCGCCGGTCTTGCTCTTTCTCTGGCGGGGCGTTCGCCTCCTGCGGGGCCCCGAGGCTGGGGCTTTCTGGCCTCGTAGGGGCGTCTAGCCTCTGGCTTCTTTCTCCCCGTCATTGTCTCATTGACTCTGACGGGTTGAACTCGCGTTGGTCCCCTCGGGCGTGAGGGCACGGTGCTGGTGCGCTTCACACATACCTCCCCTTCCGAAGCAATATGCTCTACCGCCCTACGCCGTAATTCAGCGAAAGTCCTAGGGCGATTGCGGATAATAGATTCTCCAAAGGGGCCGGGGCATACGCCTTTCACAAATGCGTACACGATCATAGGCTCCTCCGTTGTACCAACCTTCACGACCTGGGCCCCGAAGCGATTGATATACTCCTTCAGGGTCTCCCCCTGATACTGCTTCACGTCAAACAGGTCGTAAGAGACCGGCGACGGGGCCTTGTTGGCCAAATACTGTTCTCTGAATAACCGCGACAACTGGCGGAAAGATGTGATATGGCCCTCGGGGAGGCTAATGAACCAGTCCATAACCATCCCGGTCAGGGTGCTCATGAAGAGCTTGCACTTGGCAGCATCAGAACCGCCTATCAGAACCATCTGCGTGTGAAATGCAGCGAGGTGCGTCTCTGGATCCTCCATCCAGTGAAGATTACCTTGGGTCCCGCGAACGTGTTCGGGATCGCTGCATCTAGGATCTCCTGCGAGAAAGGAGTGGAAAACTCCCTTGGCGGGGAATGGTTCTCCGTCTCGTCCTGCCGAGGCCGCCTCCGATCGTTTCTCAGGCCCTGGCGCAACTCCTCATTCACACGGTGGAGCTCTTCGTTGCGCTCATGCGAGGCGTCAAGATCTGCCTGCATGCGCTCCTGCTCCATCTTCGAATCCGCCATGTCCTGCTGCAGCCCCCTCATTATTTCCAGGACCTGCTGCATGGATAGGTCTGATGGGGCTGCGCGCGCTGCTCGTCGTCTGGTGGGGGCCATTGTCACTCCAACCTCCTTCAACGTTACTGTGGCTTGGTAAATTGTGATGGGACTGATGTTTTAAATCGGCCCCACGGTGGGCGCCAAATGTTCCGTCCGGTTGACCGGAATGTCTTCGTGCACGACCTCAACCGTCAGCTAGGGACTCCTTCCCACTGGTTACCTGTGGATTCCTGCAAAAAAGAGAACAAAGAGGCGCCCTAGCGGCCGTGTGCACTCCGACGCTCAAGTCAGCCAGCAAGAAACACCAAAAACTGTCCACCCACGTCTCTGAGCACCGCGTATGGCACTCTGAAGGTGGTAAAGAACTGTGTATATGTGTGTGTGTTGTCCCCTACAGGCAAAAATATTCTCCAGTCACTTGTACGTAATCCTAAAGCACGGGCGAGCAACCGGAGAGTTTCTCGTAAATTTGCCAAAGGTTCCAACCCTTTTTCCAACATTCTCCGCGCTATTTAAACCACCCAGGCATTAAAAGCGCCTTAAAGCGCTTTTAATCACAAACGTAACGCACTCATTAAAGCGTTTAATTAGAAAACGTAGCGCATTTAAGACGTTGAAACGCTTGGGAGTCATTATAGTACCTGAATGCTCAAAAGGGAAACTGTATTGAATGACTTTTAATTACCTGGCACCTGACTAAAGGGTGTTTCCATTCTGACATGGCTGTTGTACACGTGGAGGGCCTCACGACGCCATGACCCCATCTGGGGGCGTTTCTACCCATCTGGGGACGTTTCTACGTGTGAGTCCTCCTGCTTGGGAGTGCTACTGCGCTAGGGGTGGCTTTTTGGGTGCCAACTATGCCCCCAAGTATCTAGCCACTTACTCTGAGAGGCGTATCTGCCTTTCTCTCGCACCCTGCACCCGGTTATCCTGGGCGTGACCTTCCTCTTGGGTCGTATCTGTCCCGAAGGCGTCTCTGGGGCGGCAGGGGTACTTCACGAGTCAGGCTGCCCTTCACTGGTACTATCACTATGGCCTTGAAGCCACCTTTTCCTTCTCTTTATCACTTTCCCGAGATATCGGGTCCTGAGGCTTTCCCACGGCGTCGCTCCCTCCATGGTCTTTCCTACCCATGGGTATCGGGGAACCACACCGTGATTGCCTTGCTTTTACACTGTTTGATCTGGTGACGCCCTGGTTGGGCGACGCCTCTACTCAGGCGACGCCTTGCCTTGGCGACGCCTTGTCCTGCCTTGGCGACGCTTTCTCTTGGCGTCTCTACACCTGGGCGACACCTTGAGTTGACTTTGACTCTCTAGTCGTTGACTTTGACCTTGGCTTAGTCAACGCCCTGATACGGGACGGTACAAACATCTAGATAGGGAAAAAAATGGTTATAACATAATTTAAAATTAATTAAACTTATCAAATGAAGTGTCCAAATATTTTGTTTATCGACAAAGAATAAAGTAAATTAAGAGGGTCACTTTAAGAGTGTCTCAACCCTTATACAAGAACCACCTTTCACAAAAAAAAGCCAGAGGCAGCCAAATATACAAAACACAGGCAGAAAGAAAAACAAAGTTGCCAATGTTGCTGCCAAATTATTCAAAAAAAAAATTGTACAAAAAACATTTTTTACAGTAGGCATAAAAACCTGCACAAACCCGTGTGCTTAGCAATATTACCCTGGTTGCACTTAGGTTGGGTCTACAACATCCAAAATGGAGGCTAACACTTCTACTTATAGGTAAGAGTTGGCGTTTTGGATAATGCTCACGGCTTCCAAGATTCCAATCTATACATTTTAAGGTACCCTTGGATAAATATATCCGTCATCAAATGCTTCATCTGCACTAAAACTACCAAAACTAAAGAATAAGCATCTTCCAGCAGACAAAGCATAAGGAACTTGAGGATAAATCTGCACATACTTTGATTCACCTCTAATTCGTAAAGAAAGTCTGCCTTAGCGACGAGGTGACCCTCCAGTCACAATATGTAGAAAACCAGATATACAATGCCTATAGACAAACATCATTGGATCCAACTTAGAAGGAGATGATCACTAATGATTGATCATCCACCAAGGGGAGAACTCTGCCAACATAGAAGTCCAATGCTTAAAAATGCAGCTAAAACCAGAAAGCATTTCCTCAAAAACTAGTTATAACACTATCTTCCTAGTGTTTGAGCCGTAGGACACACATCCCGTATAACCAATGCCCCTCAAAAACATCGGCACGCCTCTAGGCCCTCCACAATAGAAACTATCATAGCATATGATGTTCACTCCTTACAAGACCGGAACAAAGACTTACCAGGCCCTAGAGAGAAAACCCTACCAACAAATGTTCTTTGCCATTTACTTGAGACTACACCCTTTGTTGTCTAGTGTAGCTTTAAGGAAGCAAAGAAAGCAAAGACACAGAACAGAGGATTCAAGGATAAAACCTCTCCATCCACATCCCATCCTAGCAGTCCCAACTGACCGATTAACAACATCATCAACAAAGCTACCATACAAAACAACAAAAATTACCATACACCCTTAACCCTTTTTGTTGAGATGATTCATAGCCTAAATTGTAGAGGCAGAACAAAACTCCACTCCCCTTGTGCTGAACAAAATCTTAACAGGTGATAGAACTTCCGATCATCACCTGACGGAAGATTTCTTCCGTGTTAGGTTTCCCTTGCTTAAAGATAAGAATATTTCTTTGTTCCCATACGCCACTCACTATTCCCACCCACAAACCTTTCGATCATCTTCTAATAACTCACATCATGTGCTATCATGAGCCATGGGGGGTTTGTTCTTGTTTTGAGTTGATTTGACACTTTTAATTCAAGTAATTTGTTTTTCCAGCACCTTATTTTGTGCAGAATTTTGTTAGGTTCCTTTTTGGTGTGTGCTATTCCGTTTTTACTGTATTTGAGTCTTTCTTTCTGTTTTTAATTGGTACAAATTAATTGTGTTTGGGTCACTTTGATTTTTGAATCCACATAAGTTTTGTCAAGTCATGTTTCTCCTAAAATGTCATCTCTATGTTGTACTTTTCTTGATAATTTTGGTTGGTTGATTTTATTTGAGTGCAATTTTATATTTCTGTTTTTGATCCTTTGGTTCCTTTTATTTTTTATATTTGAGTTCACATTTGTGTGCTAGTTCCATATACATCAATTCCATTGTGTTTTTTCGAAGTACTTAATTCTGTTTTTAATTCCAAATTAGGCTTCCTATGTTTTTGATGAAACTGTGCTAACTGTTTTCGTTTATGAAAATTACAATTGTTGGAGAAAAATTATGAAACTATGGGTTTATGTAGTTTGAAGTGTTAAAAAAGAGTGAAAAACATAAGTGTATCAAAATTCCAAGTACAAAAAAAATGATAAATCAAATACGTACAGAGTGCAAAAATTATGACTCTAGAAAAACGGTGATGGACAGTGATTTTAAAAATATTATCACAATTAATTGGTATACTGTTTGTGTGTGATTCCAGTTCCCAAATTGAAATAACATCTTGAAGTTTCAGTGGCTTAAATTTCAGATTCCAGTTTGCATTATCAAGTTCCAGATAAATCTGTAAAGTCACGCACATTTTATACAAATTCAAGTAGTGTTGTTTTTTTGTTTTTCTTCATCCTATTCTAGAGTTTTTCTCTAGGTTCCTTTTGTGTGCTATCTTTTAATTGAGTACCTTATTTTCTTGATTGTCTTTTCACTCAATATTCTTTGAGTTTGTCATATATCTTGTATTCCTCTTGCTATAGCCTTTTCTTGTTTACACCTTTTCTTGCTTGTCTTTTATTGTTCCTTAAAGTTTTGTGGTGTCTTGGCTTTGAGAAAGAGTGGGTTGCTTTGACATCTTTCATTTGATAATTACCCAAACCCCAAGAGAAGCTTGGTTGAGGAAAGACTTATTTCTTGGAGTGCTTTGAGTGACCTTTACTTTCCATTACCGCAACATACTTGTTCTAGTTTTCTAACCTTGCTTTCTTTAATTGTTTGTTCATTGTGTTTGTTGTCTTGTTTTTCTTAAAATGGCTACTTATTCAAGTGGTGAATCTTCCAAGCCACATTCTCCACAAAGAGCATTTATCCTTGGTGAATTGAAGGAAGCGAAAAGATCCCTTGCACAAAAAGATGAAGCCATTAGAAAATTGGAGGAAAGATTACAAAGACTTTAGGTGACTAATGAGAGGTCCAACCATTCCAACCATGGAAGGCGCCATCATCATGGACATTCTTCAAGAAGCTCTTCTAATTATCAAGGTCATGAAGAGGAAACCGAATGGAGGAGACAACATCATCATCATCATCATGGAGATAGGCATCACCATGAAGCCAAGCCTTATTTTCCATTTGTAAAGTTACCTAGCTTTAGTGGAGATAGTGATCCTAATGTGTATTTAGGTTGGGAGGCTAAGTGTGAACAAATTTTTGATGTGCATGAGGTCAAAGATTACTAAAAGGTGAAATTAGCCTCTCTAGAATTCATAGACTACGCCATGCAATGGTGGCATAAAATTGTAATGGACATTGGTTTAAACAAGAGACAACCCGTGGTCTCTTGGGAGGACTTAAAAGAATGTATGCGCGCGAGGTTTTTTCCTCCTCGTTATAGGAATGAACACTTGTTGAAGTTCCAAAGGCTTCATCAAGGGCATAGGACGGTAGATGAATACTTTCAAGATTTAGAAACAACTTTGACTAAAATGAATATGCATGTTAATGAAGAGTCAAAGATAAAGGTTTGTAAGTGGTTTAAGAAGAGAAATTAAAGATTTGGTAAAATTACATGAGTACTCTTCTTTAAAGGAAGTGGTTCACTTAACCATCAAGGTAGAATCACACCTTTTGAAAATAACTTTCAAACATACTCATAATGATGGTTTCTACAACTCTTCTAGGAAGGATGCAAATAAAATTTCTACTCAAATTTCTCCTTCAAATTTTTCCAAAGAAACCATTTCTCCCCAAAAAGTTTCTACACAAAATCCTTCTACCCCTAAGTCACCCATCGAAACTTGAAAAATCAAATGTTTTAAATGTTTAAGTTTTGGGCACATCGCTGCAAATTGTCTACTTAAAAAAACCATAATGTTCAATGCGGTAAATCAAGCCCTTATTACAACAAAAGATTAAAACACAAATGAAAAAGAAGAGGAAAGTCATGTGGGTCTCACAAACAAAAGATTAAAACACTAAACCGCTTAGGTATACTTCTTCCCTCTCTTTTCCATTTCCCCATAATTCTAAATACTTGACATTTTTGTTAAGAAAGTTTAGGGATGTTATTGACATACCTCCTAAAAGTTTCCCACTTTTAAAAGGATTCTTACAAAAAAATCATCCCTTCCCGAAACATCCTTTACAATCATGGCATGTATCTAGAATTATCCGATATGAAATCCGCAAGCTTCATGCACATAAGTTTGTTGCACATCCTAATCTTAGAAATATCTTCTATGTATACAAACTCACTATGTTATTTGCAGGGTTTCTAAATTTGAGGCCGAATTCTCTCCAACTTGGGGAGCATGATGACCAATGATGCTATACTTTAAGAGTAATCTCAACAAGGAAATAAGGACTTCATCATTAGAAGAAATGGACAATGCCCAAAGCATTTAAAGTTCTTCTTATTAGTCTTCTCAAAAGATGAGGCCCAAGCCCAATTAATATCTTTTGTAATATTTTGAGAATAGTTTCAAAATAGAACATTAAAAGGGAAGTAGTAGGAAAAATCACTTTTCTAGAATAAGGAAGTGACTTGAAAAGGGGTGGCATTTACCTTGTCTTTTCATATGCCATCCACCATCCAAGTGGCGTGATCACTCCCATTGTCTTCAACCACATAAGCTTCTTCAACTATTCATCTTCTTCTTCCATACGCATTCTATATAAAAAAACTCTAAAACATGTTTTGTTTCTTTTTCTTGATTTTAAATCGGTCAAATGTTGCTATTGAATGTTTATAATCAATAGTTTGTCATTGGTTCCTGTTTTAATCGGTTGGAATTACTTGTTGACGTTCTATTCGGTTCATGTTCTTGAAATGGGTTTCCCATGGGTTTCCTGATTTGTGTTCTTGAAATGGGTTTCTTGATTTGTGTTCTTGAATTTCTTGTAGAATCTTGATCCAATTCTTGAAAGTGCCTTTTCATATGCCAACTCACATCATTTTGCTTGGTGCTCAAATGCACCAGGTGAAAGTTAACAAAGTGAGACTTTAAATCCTTATGTTGGACATACAAAATTCCCATCAATCTAAGATATAAATACCACACCTACTATGCCATGAAGCATTCCAAGAATAGGTGTTGAGAAGTCTCTTCCGAAGTTTGGCATAACCCATATCCAGAGGAGCCAACTACCACTCCTCTTCTACTTAAGCTACTACGAGTGGGCATTTTATCCAAAAGGACTCTTCATGCAGTAGTAAAAGCATTGGTAAATGCTTTAACCTACCACAACTGTTTGAAGAAGCCATCAAAATTGTAATTAGCTTTACTTTCCAAGCACTCATACGTGGATTTAACCGAGAACAGACCTAAAGGGTCCTTACCCTATACACAAAAGTCTTCTTCCTCCATATTTAGAGAGCCTAAAGTAATACACCTGAGCAATTTTTGTTCTTGAGCTATTACGGAGTGTTCAAATTGTTGGGTCTATTAGTGTCTAAGTTCAAAAGGGGGGGGGTGGGGTGAATTGAGCTTTTAAAATTTTTCACAAACAAAAATTGTTTTCCAGTAATCCTGAGAAAAAGAACAGATTGATTCTAAAAAGAGCAAATTTATTTTCTGATTACTTTTTCAAATCCATAACCTTAATAAGATTAGCTTGAGATTAAAATATAGTTTTTCCAAAACAATGTAGGCTCTTTTACTACAACAAGATTTACACCCAGAATTTCAACTCTGAATCTTTAACAAGTGCTCTTGAAGAGAATATAAATCTTGAAAAGAGTTAGTTTAAAGATTTAATACTCTCTTTAAACAGCCAATACACAAATTTAAATATTTGCAAACAACAAAGAACTTATTCAGGATCTTTGAAGAACAATATGAACAAGCCCAGAAATAACAAATTTAATTTTGATTCAACAGATTTATTTTCTGGAAAATTATCAAATTATGCAGAAAACGAGTGCAGGGATTGAGAATAAAGATGGACACATAGTTTATTCTGGTTCACTCATCAAGAGCTACATCTAGTCTCACCTCACACCAAGGTGTAATCCACTAATCAATACAAAACCAATTACAAGACCTTGTGGTTCTTGGACCCTTAAAGAACAAGGCATACACAATGCCGAAAAACTATATTTCAGTAGCCAGAACACTCCATGAAACCCTATCAAGAAGTGTCTATACAACCACCTTTACACAAGAAAGAACAAGGAAAGAAAGCACTTGAAAAGAAGATGCAAGAAACCTAAAACAACATTTTTCTGCAGTTTAGCAATGACAAAACCTCAATCCTTGACCAAGGTACACAATGAACAAGCACACTTGAATTCTTTGAGAGAACCTTTCATGAAAACATTCAAAGATTTTGTCTCTCAATGAAAACACTTTTATCTGTGTTAAAAAACGTGATCACTCGATTTTTCATGTGAGATGTGTCTCTCTTTATATAGAAACCAATTCATAACAATTTTTCAAAAAATAGTTGAAAGTTGTTATAAAAAAAACAAGTTGAAGATAAAATAAATGGATTGTTTTTATGAAATACACAAGATGATTTTAAAATCACTTCCAACTCATCTTAACAGAAATAACGGACTGCAACAAACTCTTTGGTGCCCTAACAGAATTTTCAAAACCATTAACCAATTCATAAATAAATCTATTGTTTTACAAATTAACAAGTTTATTTTTGTGCGGTAACCTGATTTTGAGAAAACTTAAGGTAGTTGATAAAAGAGTTTTGAAAATTTTTTTGTGCTTGATCTTACCACCTTGGTTAAGGATATGAAGTAGGTCACGAAGCGAAAGGTCACCTTAAACTCACTCTAACCTATTATGACCACTAATAACATCACCACTAACTTCATATCAAATAATACAATTTTTTACATCAAACACATACACTAAGACTTGCTGAGAAGAAGCTTCATCCATTTTCAACACAAATATTGATGTGATTCCAATAGCAAAGAAGAGAATGATTCTTGACATTCTTAGGAATCAACTTGAGTTGGACAATTGTTAGGCACTTTTTCTTAGAATTGGATCAATGTTCTAAGTCAAGAACTCACCAAAACTAGCACCAAATCCAAACTCATATGGAAGTTCCTCATATTGTCAAATTGAACCAACAAAAAGAGGTAAAAATCAAAAGCACCGAATAGAATTGAATAAGAACCAAAATGAACCGAACAAAATGAAATAAAAGGCAAGAGAACTGAAAAGGATTGCTGGAAAATAAAATGTACCGAACCAAACACAAAGAAGAAGAAGAAAAGCTGTTGGAAAAGCTAAAAGCCGAACCAAAAACTCAAGAACACAAACTCAAAACATGAACAACAAAAGAGAAGAAAGGAAGGAGAGGAGAAAGCTCATGAAGATGGATGTATGGTTGGATGATCACGCCACTAGAAGGATGGATGCTCCTAGATGAGTGTGCAAGCCGCCACTTGAGGAAACCATGGATCCTTCAAGATAAGACTAGAGAAGAAGGCTCAAAAGCTCTCCAATGCTCTCTCAAAATTTGAGTATAGTTTCTCTAATTAAAATTCAAATCTGAAATGTACAAGGAGAGCACCTATATTTATAGCCTAAAGGTGCTGAAAATCAAACTAAGAGAATTCAAAATTCCCTCCTAAAAGAAGCTATAACCGGCGCCTAAACAAGACATGAGGAAGGTGTGATCCCTTCTCTCACTTTGGCACCTCCTTATTTACTTCTACACCTATCTACTAACACACCCCCCCTCCTAAAGCTCCTAACTAAAGACTAAAAGATGATATAACAATAGAGGTTTCTAATGTTTCCCTCTAAGCACCTTCAACCAACGAAATTACAAAAAGAGAAAAGAATTGTCCCCTAGCTCCTAAAGCTTTGAACATGCTTCTTGTAAGCCTTTGAGGTGGGCTTTGACCTCCATGGGCGTCCTCCATTTGCGCCTCTACCTCTTCTTGATCTTGTTGATTGGCTTCCATGTCCACTTGAGCTTGATCTCCATCATACTCCCCGAGTTGGAGAGAATTCGACCACGAATTCTGGAGACCTACAGAAAAAGGAGTTAGATCGCTGACATTAAAAGTATGACTACCTAAGAATGTATCAGGCATATCTAACTCATAAGCATTGTCATTAATCCTCTTGAGGATTTGGAAAGGTCCATCCCCTCGAGGTATTAGTTTGGACTTCCTTTGAGTAGGAAACCGATCCTTCCTCAAGTGAAGCCAAACCCAATCGCCCTCATCAAACAACAATGCTTTTTTCCTTTTATTGGCAAGTTCAGCATACTTGCCAATCTTCTTCTCAATTCTCTTCTTGATGTCTTTATGCAAAGTTTTTACAAAAGAAGCCTTTTCATCCCCATCTTTGCGGAAGACATCTCCAAGAAGGGGAATAGGAAGAAGATCAAGAGGTGTTAGGGGGTTAAACCCATAGACAACCTCAAAAGAAGAATGTGAGGTGGTAGAATTTACTACACGATTATATGCAAAATCAACATGGGGTAGTAAATTCTCCCACACTCTAGGATTCCCCGAAATAAAACATCTCAATAGTTTTCCCAAAGTTCTATTCACCACCTCGGTTTGACCATCAGTTTGTGGGTGGCAAGTGGTAGAAAATAAAAGCTTAGTTCCAAGCTTGCCCCACAAGGTCTTCCAAAAGTGACTCAAGAACTTGGGATCTCTATCAGACACTATAGATCTAGGAATCCCATGCAAGCAAACCACTTCTTGGAAGAAGAGGTTTGCAATGTGGCATGCATCATCCACTTTGTGGCAAGGAATAAAGTGAGCCATCTTTGAAAAACGATCCACTACCACAAAAATGGAGTCCTTTCCCTTTGATGTCTTGGGTAAGCCTAAGATGAAATCCATAGATATATCTACCCAAGGCATTGAAGGGATAGGAAGAGGAGTATATAGACCATGGGGATGCATCTTAGACTTAGCTTTGCGGCAAGCTATGCATTTATCACACAAACTATGAACATGTTTATGCATATGAGGCCAAAAGAAATGTTCATGCAAACATCCAAAGTTTTAGCAACCCCAAAATGTCCCATTAAACCCCCCTCATGAGCTTCTCTAACAAGAGATAATCTAATAGAGCATTGAGGAACACAAAGACGTTTTCCTTTAAAAAGAAAGCCATCTTGTATAAAAAAATCTTTGTGTCCTCCCTTAAGACACTCTTGATAGATGAGAGAAAAATCAAGGTCATCATGATAAAGTTCCTTAATGTGATCAAAACCAAGATATTGAGAGCTTAAAAGATTTAGCAAAGTGTATCTTCCAGAAAGAGCATCCGCCACAATGTTTACTTTGCCTTGCTTGTGTTTGATCACATGTGGAAATTGCTCAATAAATTCCACCCACTTAGCATGCCTCTTGTTAAGCTTGTTTTGGCTTTTCAAATATTTAAGAGATTCATGATCACTATGTATCACAAACTCTTTTGGAAAAAGATAGTGTTGCCAAGTAAACAAAGCCCTAACAAGTGCATATAATTCTTTATCATAGGTGGAATAATTGTGTACCGTCCCGTATCAGGGCGTTGACTAAGTCAAGGTCAAAGTCAACGACTGGAAAGTCAAAGTCAACTCAAGGTGTCGCCCAGGTGTAGAGACGCCAAGAGGAAGCGTCGCCAAGGCAGGACAAGGCGTCGCCAAGGCAAGGCGTCGCCTGGGTGGAGGCATCGCCAAGGCAAGGCATCGCCCGGGTGGAGGCGTCGCCCAACCAGGGCGTAGCCAGATCAAACAGTGTAAAAGCAAGGCAATCACGGTGTGGTTCCCCGATACCCATGGGTAGGAAAGACCGTAGAGGGAGCGACGTCGTGGGAGAGCCTCAAGTCCCGATATCTCGGGAAAGTGATAAAGAGAAAGAAAAGGTGGCTTCAAGGCCATAGTGATAATATCAAGGTAGGGCAGCCTGACTCGTGAAGTACCCCTGCCACCCCAGAGACGCTTTCGGGACAGATACGACCCAAGAGGAAGGTCACGCCCCGGGGTAAGCGGGTGCAGGGTACGAGAGGAAGGCAGATACGCTCTCAAAGTAAGTGGCTAGATACTTGGGGGCATGAGTTCGCACCCAAAAAGTCACCCCTAGCGCAGTAGCACTCCCAAGCAGGAGGACTCACACGTAGAGAGGTCCCAGATGGGCAGAAACGCCCCCAGATGGGGTCATGGCGTCGTGCGGCCCTCCACGTGTACGACAGCCATGCCGGAATAGAAACACCCTCTAGTCAAGTGCCAGGTAATTAAAGATATTCAATACAGTTTCCCTTTCGAGCATTCAGGTACTATTATGGCTCCCGAGCGTTTCAACGTCTTAAATGCGCTACGTTTCGTAATTAAGCGCTTTAATGAGTGCGTTACGTTTGAGATTAAAAGCGCTTTAAGGCGCTTTAAATGCTGGGGCAGTTTAAATAGCGCTGAGAATGTCGGAAAAAGGGTTGGAACCTTTGGCAAATTTACGAGAAACTCTCTGGTTGCTTGCCCGTGCTTTAAGGTTACGTACAAGTGACTGGGGAATATTTTTGCCTGAAGGAGATAACACACACACAGATACACAGTTCTTTTACCACCTTCAGAGTGCCACACGCGGTGCTCAGAGACGGGGGTGGACAGTTTTTTGGTGTTTCTTGCTGGCTGACTTGAGCGTCAGAGTGCACACGGCCGCTAGGGCACCTTCTTTGTCCTCTTTTTTGCAGGAATCCACTGGCAACCAGCGGGAAGGAGTCCCTAGCTGACGGTTGAGGTCGTGCACGAAGACGTCCCGGTCAACCGGACGGAACAAATTGATATGACTTCCCTTCAATTTCTCACTAAAATAGGCTATGGGGTGGCCCTCTTGAAGGAGAACAGCCCCAATACCTATGCTTGAAGCATCACACTCAATCTCAAATGTCTTAGTGAAATTAGGAAGGGCCAAGATGGGAGCATTAGTCAATTTTTCTTTCAAAGTTTCAAAAGCTTTTTGTTGTGTTTCTCCCCATTGAAAGACCACATCATTTTTCACTATGTCATTGAGTGGTGCGGCAATGGTACCAAAGTTTGGGACAAATCTTCTATAGAAAGAAGCAAGTCCATGAAAACTTCGAACCTCATTCAAAGATTTCGGTGTAGGCCAATTTTGAATGGCCATCACCTTAGTTTTGTCCACATGGACCCCTTTGCAACTCACAACAAACCCTAGGAATTCTATATGATCAAGAGCAAACATACATTTACCAAGATTAGCATACAAATGTTCCTTCCTAAGGGTTTCTAAAACTTGCCGAACATGCAACCTATGGTCATCCAAAGATAAGCTATAAATGAGAATGTCATCAAAATAAACAACAACAAACTTACCAATGAATGGTCTAAGAACATGATGCATGAGGCGCATGAAGGCACTTGGTGCATTAGTTAGACCAAAAGGCATAACTAACCACTCATATAAACCAAAGTTGGTCTTAAAAGCCGTCTTCCATTCATCACCCGGTTTGATACGGATTTGATTGTAGCCGCTTTTAAGATCAATCTTTGAAAAGATTTTTGAACCATGTAATTCATCCAACAAATCATCTAGTCTAGGTATGGGATGCCTATACTTAATTGTTATGTTATTGATGGCCCTACAATCCGAACACATTCGCCATGTGCCATCCTTTTTTGGCACTAAGATGATAGGCATAGCACAAGGACTCATGCTATCTTGCACCCACCCTTTCTCAATCAAAGCCTCAACTTGTTGGCGAATTTCCTTGGTTTCACTTGGATTGGTCCTATATGCTGGACGGTTTGGTAAAGAAGAGCCCGGTATCAAATCAATTTGGTGCTCAATCCCTCTCAAAGGTGGAAGTCCATTTGGAGGATCTTGAAACACATCTTGAAACTCTTCTACCAAATTTTCCAAGCAATGAGGACTATCAACAAGTGATTCAACTCTAAGAGTTCTAGGGATGGATAAGAAAAGAGGATGATGAGCCATTATTTCCCTTTCAATGTCACGCCTAGACACAAGGAGTGTAGGCTTAGAACTCTTATCTTTTTTTTCTTTTTTATCTTTTTCACTCTCCCTCTTTTTCTTCATGATAACTTGGTCCTCATGGACTTCTCTTGGAGAGAGAGATTTTAAAGTAACCTTGTGACCATGGAATTCAAAAGAAAGTTTGTTGGTAAAGCCATCATGTAAAACTTTTCTATCAAATTGCCAAGGCCTTCCCAAAAGAACATGAGTGGCTTCCATGGGCACAACATCACATAATACCTCATCGTTGTATTTTCCAATGGAGAAATGGATGAGGACTTGTTTATTGACAACTATTTCTCCTACTTCACTATGCCATTGTAATTTGTAGGGCTTTGTATGAGAGATAGTAGGCAATCCAAGCTTATCTACTACTCTTGTACTAGCCACATTTGCACAACTACCCCCATCCACTATCAAAGAGCAAATTTTGTTTTGAATAAGACATCTTGTATGGAAAATATTTTCCCTTTGACTTTCATCAAAAGGTTGTGAAACTTGTCCAAGAAGTCTTCTCAGAACTAACAAATCCCCTTCAAGTGGACATTCACTCTCTTCCTCACTAGATGCACTAGAATGCAATGAATGCTTAGGAGAATCCAAATCATGCTCACTCACTACAATGCCTTCATGCATGTACATACTTCGTTTGGAAGGGCAATTAGCAGCTATATGACCATAACCCATGCATTTAAAACATTTAGTATTAGACGTTCTAGTGGGTGATTTAGGCCTAGAGGTAGATGGCTTTGTTTCCTTGGGTTTGAAAGAAGACTCTTTGGAAGGGAATTTAGAAAAAGACTTTTTGTTTCTCCAAGACTTGTTGTAGTAACCATCATTGGGTGCATTTTTGAAAGAATTTTTCTTAGCAAGTTGGGCTTCCACCTTCATTGCAAGATGAACTAAAGAACCCAATGATGAATACTCTTGTAACTCAACAATGTCATGAATATCCTTCCTAAGTCCACTCACAAACCTAGCAATCATAGCTTCCTCAGTTTCTTCTAATTCAATTTTAAGCACAAGTGTCTCTAGCTCCTTATAATATTCATCCACATTTAGCGTGCCTTGTTGAAACCTTTGGAGTCTCAACATGAGGTCTTTCCTACAATGTGGGGGCACAAATCTAGCGCGCATGTGATCCTTTAAAGAATTCCAAGAGTCCACGGGAGGACCCTTGTGATAGATAATGTCCTTTACAATACCATGCCACCATTTCATGGCATAATCACTAAACTCTAGGGTGGCTAGCTTAAGCTTATGCTCATCTTGGATCTCATGGATCTCAAATATTTGTTCACACTTAGCCTCCCAATCTAAATATACATTAGGATCACTAGAGCCATTAAAACAAGGAAGCTTGACCGAAGGAAGCCTAGACTTTGCATCTTGATAGAAGCCATTGCCGTAGTGATGTCTTTCTCCTTGATGATGAGGTCTTTGTCCATGAAATTGTGGTGGAGTCCTCCTTCTCCTATGCTCTTCTTCACGGCCAAAATCATTTGAAGAGGCTCTTGAAGATGGTCTATGAGAATGATGCCCATCATGGATAGAAGGAGAAGGTCTAGCTTGTTGGACCTCCATCTTTTGCATCTTCTCTTCCAAGCGTCTAATAGTTCTTTGTGCTTCATGTAATTCACCAAGGATTGAAGCTTTGGAAGGAGAATTCTGCTTGTAGGATGCATCACTTGAAAAGCCAGCCATTTGTAATTCAAAAACAGCAAACACACAAAACAGCAAACAAGTCAAGAAACAAAATTAGTAAAAACAGTGAGTGTTTTAAGCAAAAATGCCGAAGTGAATTGAGGCAGAAAATAGGTCACTCTCAAAGAAATAATGTCCTTGCACCAATCTGATCTTGAGGCCTTGGAATCCTCAAATGAAAGATGTCAAAGCAAGCACACCAATCTCAAAGCCAACCACCACAAAACCAATGAAGCAATAAAGACAAACAAGAAAAAGTATAAGCAAAGAAAGGCTAGAACAAAAGGAAAACTAGATGTTTGACAAACTCAAAGAGTAATGAACAAAAGACAAGCAAGAAAATTAAAGAACTCAATAAGAAACTAGGCACACAAAAGAATACTTAAGGAAAAGCACTAGAGTAGATGAAGAAAACAAAAATTTAGCTACTGGAAAATATTTTTTTTTTATGCAAACTGTGCTTGATGTTCACTGATTTAACTGGAATGATATAGAGCGAACTGGATTATGAAATTTAAACCACAGAAACGTCAAGATGTTAACTCAATAATGGCACTGGAATCACTTAAAAACAGTAAGCCAATTAATTGAGATAAATTTTTCAAACTCGCTGCCAGATTACCGTATTCTTTTCGGCAGAATTGTACACTTTTTTTATTTTATTTATCATTTTTTGTGTACTTTGAATTTTTGAGTAATTCTTTTTTCTACTCTTTTCTAACACTTTGAATATCACAAATCCAGAATTTCAGAATTTTCCAGTGAGTAAATAAATTGCAATAAGGAAAAACAGTAAGCACGTTTTCAGAAACAGAGGAATCCTAATAGGAATGAAAAACAGAATTATGAACTAGCAAAGACATAATGGAAAATGATGTATAGGAACTTGTATAGGTCTAGAATACAAGTATGAACTCAATTCTAAAACAGAAAATGCACAAAGGATCAATATCAAATTCAGAAAATTATATGACACTAAAGCAAGAAACAATAAAATCAACAAAAGTACTACTAGAAGTGATGACAATTATGGAAAAACAAAACTAAGACAAAACTTGTAAGGATTCAAAAAGGAAAATACTCAAACATATGATAGGCAAAAGAACTAAAACAGCAAGCAAACTCAAATAAGCCTAAAACAGAAACTTAAATTGCAAGAAATTAAAGAGCTCTTCAAATTAAAGTGCTACACAACTCAAAATTTAAACAAGAACACACCTAAACTCATGATACCACATGATGTGATTCCAATAGCAAAGAAGAGAATGATTCTTGACATTCTTAGGAATCAACTTGAGTTGGACAATTGTTAGGCACTTTTTCTTTGAATTGGATCAATGTTCTAAGTCAAGAACTCACCAAAACTAGCACCAAATCCAAACTCATATGGAAGTTCCTCATATTGTCAAATTGAACCAACAAAAAGAGGTAAAAATCAAAAGCACCGAATAGAATTGAATAAGAACCAAAATGAACCGAACAAAATGAAATAAAAGGCAAGAGAACTGAAAAGGATTGCTGGAAAATAAAATGTACCGAACAAAACACAAAGAAGAAGAAGAAAAGCTGTTGGAAAAGCTAAAAGCCGAACCAAAAACTCAAGAACACAAACTCAAAACATGAACAACAAAAGAGAAGAAAGGAAGGAGAGGAGAAAGCTCATGAAGATGGATGTATGGTTGGATGATCACGCCACTAGAAGGATGGATGCTCCTAGATGAGTGTGCAAGCCGCCACTTGAGGAAACCATGTGATGTGATTCCACTAGCACAATTAGAATGATTCTTGACATTCTTAGGAATCATCTTGAGTTGGTTAAGAGCTAGGCATTTTATCATAGAAATGGATCAAGGTTCTATGAACAAGAACTCACCAAAACTAGTGTTGTACCGTCCCGTATCCGGGCGTTGACTAAGTCAAGGTCAAAGTCAATGACTGGAGAGTCAAAGTCAACGACTGGAGAGTCAAAGTCAATGCAAGGCGTCGCCTAGGTGGAGAAACGCCAAGGGCCAGCATCGCCAAGACAAGGCGTCGCCTAGGTGAAGGCGTCGCCCAACCAGGGCGTCGCCAGATCAAACAGTGCTAAAGCAAGGCAATCACGGTGTGGTTCCCCGATACCCATGGGTAGGAAAAACCATGGAGGGAGCGACGCCGTGGGAAGGCCTCAGGTCCCGATAGCCCGGGGCAGCGATAAAGAGAAGGAAAAGGTGGCTTCAAGGCCATAGTAATAGTACCAGTGTAGGGCAGCCTGACTCGTGAAGTACTCCTGCCGCCCCCGAGATGCCTTTGGGACAGATACGACTCAAGAGGAAGGTCACGCCCAGGGTAGCAAGGCGCAGGGTGTGAGAGGAAGGCAGAGACGCTCTCAAAGTAAGTGACTAGATGATTGGGGGCATGAGTTGACACCCAAAAAGTCACCCCTAGCGCAGTAGCACTCCTGAGCAGGAGGACTCACGCGTAGAAACGTCCCCAGCTGGGCAGAAACGCCCCCAGATGGGGTCACGGCATCGTGAGGACCTCCACGTGTACGACAGCCATGCCAGAATAGAAACACCCTTTAGTCAGGTGCCAGGTAATTAAAGTCATTCAATACAGTTTCCGTTTCGAGCGTTCAGGTACTATGATGGCTCCCAAGCGTTTCAACGTCTTAAATGCGCTACGTTTTCTAATTAAACGCTTTAATGAGTGCGTTACGTTTGTGATTAAAAGCGCTTTAAGGCGCTTTAAATGCTTGGGTAGTTTAAATAGCGCGGAGAATGTTGGAAACGGGGTTGGTTCGAACTTTTGGCAAATTTACCAGAGAACTCTCTAGTCGCTTGCTCGTGCTTGAGGTTACGTACAAGGGACTGGGGAAAGATCTTTGCCTGAGGGAGAAAACACACACACATATACACAGTACTTTTTTACCACCTTCAGAGTGCCATATGCAGTGCTCAGAGACGGAGGTGAACAGTTTTGGTGTTTCTTGCTGGCTGACTTGAGCGTCGGAGTGTAAACGGCCGCTAGGGCGCCTCTTTGTCCTCTTTTTTGCAGGATTTCACAGGTAACCAGTGGGAAGGAGACCCTAGCTGACGGTTGAGGTCGCGCACGAAGACGTCCCGGTCAACCGGACGGAACAAGTGCCAAAACACAAACTCATACAGAAGATCCAATTATTGTCAAATTGAACCGAACAAAAAGGCACAAAAGCTAAGCAAACTGAATTTGAAAGCTGGAAAGTAAATTGAACCGAACAAAAGCTGGAAAAAGAAGAGAAAAAGATGAAAAACAGCAAGGAACATAAAAGAACCGAAGCTACACAAATTAAATCTGAAAATGCCGAACCAAAAACAACAAGGAACAAGCTAAGACATGGAATTAACAAAGAAGAAAGGAAGGAGAAGAGAATTGCTCATGAAGATGGATGAATGATGAATGATCACGCCACTAGAAGTGTGGTTGCTCCTAGATGAGTGTGCTGCCGCCACTTGAGGACACCATAGATCCTTCAAGATAAGACTAGAGAAGAAGGCTCAAAAGCTCTCCAATGCTCACTCCAATTTTGAGTATAGTTTCTTTAGATAAATTCCAATCTGAATTTTACAAAGGGAGCACCTCTATTTATAGCCTAAGGTGCTGAAATGCAAGCTACACAAATTCAAAAACTCCCTCCTAAAAAGCTTATAGAATTGGCGCCTAAAACGATGCGTGAGGAAGGTGTGACCTCTTCCTTCACTTTGGCACCTCCTTTTCTACTCCTACACCTATCTACTAACACCCCCCCCCCCTAAGACTCCTAACTAAAGACTAAAATATGCTTTAACAATAGAGGTTTCTAATGTTTCCCTCTAAGCACCTTCAACAATATTCTTTATTATTTAATACTTGGCCTTGCCCTTCATAGGATGGACTTGGGTTTGGGTTTGGGCTTTGGGCTTGGGCCTCTCTTTATTTTATGTCTTCTTTTAATTTTGAGAAGACTAGAAGGAAGAACTTCAAGTGTGATGGTGAATTGCCTCTTCCTTCATTAATAAAAACCTCCTTTACTTGACTCTCATCATACTCCCCGAGTTGGAGAGAATTCGTCCACGAATTCTGAATCCCTGCATATAACAAAGTCAGTTTACTTTTACAATCAAAAGTGTAAGAAAAGGAAGACATGACTTAGAAGATGGAACCAAAGGGATTGCAGAAAAGGATGTCCTATAAATCGACCAAGTTGGAAAAATTTGTTTGGGAATGATGATGTTTTTTGGAAAAAGACCTCTTAAATGGTGAAACCCATTAGGAGGTATGAAAAAATCATCCCTAACATATTTTAACCAAGGTGGTGTTGAAATAGGAACCTTGGGTAATGAAAAAGATAAAGAAGAAGAAGACCTTGGAGGGTCCATTTGAGGTATAGCACGAGTCAACATGATGGATTTAGAGGAGAAAATGGTGTGACTCGGTGTAGTACTTACTTCTTTTTCTTTCTCATTTTCTCTTTTAGTTTTCATTTTTATTTGGTCCTCATGAACCTCTTTGGGAGAGAGGGGTTTTAATATAACCTTGCGCCCTAGGAAGGAAAAAGACATTGTATTGGATAGGCCATCATGTAAAACATGTCTGTCATATTGCCAAGGCCTTCCTAAAAGAAGATGAGATGCTTCCATGGGCACAACATCACATAAAACCTCATCTTTATACTTTCCTATTGCAAAGTTAATGAGGACTTGTTTATTCACCATGATTTCACCTACTTCACTAAGCCATTGTAATTTGTAGGGCTTGGTATGAGAGATAGTGGGTAAGGCTAACTTCTCCACAACTCTTGTACTAGCCACATTAGTGCAACTTCCCCCATCAATAATCAAGGAACATAACTTGTTGTTGATAAGACATCGGGTGTGAAAAATATTTTCTCTTTGAGTATCATTCAAAGATTTTGGAATTGTGCCCAACATACGTCTTACCATCAATAAGTCACCTTCACAAGGACTTTCACTCTCATTTTCACTTGATGGTCTAGAAGGTGAAGAATGCCTAGGTGAATTGGAATCATGCTCACTAACTACAATGCCTTCATGCATGTACATACTTCGTTTAGAAGGGCAATTAGCAGCAATGTGACCATATCCCAAACATTTAAAACACTTTTGACTAGACGATTTAATTGGGGATTTAGGCCTAGAAGTAGATGGCGTAGGATCCTTGGGTTTGAAAGAAGAATCTCTGGAAGGATTTTTAGAAAAAGAATTTTTGTTTCTCCAAGACTTGGAGTAGTATCCATCATTGGAAGCATTTTTGAAAGAGTTTTTCTTAGCAAGTTGGGCTTCCACCTTCATTGCAAGATGAACTAAAGAGCCCAATGATGAATACTCTTGTAACTCAACAATGTCTTGAATATCCTTCCTAACACCACTCACAAACCTAGCAATCATAGCTTCCTCACTTTCTTCTAATTCAATTTTAAGCACAAGCGTCTCAAGCTCCTTATAATATTCATCCACATTTAGCGTGCCTTGTTGAAACCGTTGGAGTCTCAACATGAGGTCTTTCCTAAAATGTGGGGGCACAAACCTAGCGCGCATATGATCCTTTAAAGAGTTCCAAGAGTCCACGGGAGGACCCTTGTGATAGATAATGTCCTTTACAATTCCATGCCACCATTTCATGGCATAATCACTAAACTCTAGGGTGGCTAGCTTAAGCTTATGCTCATCTTGGATCTCATGGATCTCAAATATTTGTTCACACTTAGCCTCCCAATCTCAATATACATTAGGATCACTAGAGTCATTAAAACAAGGTAGCTTGACCGAAGGAAGCCTAGACTTTGCATCATGATAGAAGCCATTGCCGTAGTGAGTTCTTTCCCCTTGGTGATGATGTCTTTGTCCATGGACTTGGGGTGGAGTTCTCCTTCTCCTATGCTCATCTTCACGGCCAAAATCATTGGAAGAAGCTGTTGTTGAAGGTCTATGATGCTCATCATGAATTGAAGGAGATGGTCTAGCTTGTTGCACCTCCATCTTTTGCAATTTCTCCTCCAAGCGTCTAATGGTTCTTTGAGCTTGATGTAATTCACCAAGGATTGAAGCTTTGGAAGGAGAATTCTGCTTGTATGATGCATCACTTGAAAATCCAGCCATTTTGGAAATAAAAAACAGCAAACACACAAAAACAGCAAACAAGTTAAGAAACAAAAATTAGCAAAAACAGTGACTGTTTTAAGCAAAAATTCCGAAGTGAATTGAGGCAGAAAATAGGTCACTCTCAAAGAAATAATGTCCTTGCACCAATCTGATCTTGAGGCCTTGGAATCCTCAAATGAAAGATGTCAAAGCAAGCACACCAATCTCAAGGGAACCACCACAAAACCAAAGAAACAATAAAGACAAACAAGAAAAGGTATAAGCAAAGAAAGGTAAGTGCAAAAGGAAAACTATATGTAAGACAAACTCAAAGAGTAAGGAATGAAAGAAAATCAAGAAAATAAAGAACTCAATGAGAAAGTAGGCACACAAAAGAATACTTAAGGAAAAGCACTAGAGTAGATGAAGAAAACAAAAATTTAGCTACTGGAAATTTTTTTTTTAATGCAAACTGTGCTTGATATTCACTGATTTAATTGGAATGATGTAGAGCGAACTGGATTATGAAATTTAAGCCACAGAAACTTCAAGATGTTAACTCAATAATGGCACTGGAATCAATTAAAAACAGTAAGCCAATTAATTGAGATAAATTTTTTAAAATCGCTGCCAGATTACCGTATTCTTTTTGGCAGAATTGTACCTTTTTTTATTTTATTTATCATTTTTTGTGTACTTTGAATTTTTGAATGATTCTTTTTTCTAATCTTTTCTAACACTTTGAATATCACAAATCCAGAATTTCAGAATTTTCCAGTGAGTAAATCAATTGCAATAAGGAAAAACAGTAAGCACTTTTTTTCAGAAACAGAGGAATCCTAATAGGAATAAAAAAAAACAGAATTATGAACTAGCAAAGACATAACGGAAAATGATGTATTGGAACTTGTATAGGTCTAGAATACAAGTATGAACTCAATTCTAAAAAGAAAAATGCACAAAGGATCAATATCAATTCAGAAAATTATATGACACTAAAGCAAGAAACAATCAAAAACAATAAAAGTACTGCTAGAAGTAATGACAATTATGGAATAACATGACTAAGACAAAACTTGACATGATTGAAAAAGGAAAATACTCAAACATATGATAGGAAAAAGAATTAAAACAGCAAGCAAACTCAAATAAGCCTAAAAACAGAACCATAAATTTCAAGAAATTAAAGAGCTCTTGAAAATTAAAGTGCTACACAACTCAACAATTAAACAAGAACACACCTAAACTCATGATACCACAGGATGTGATTCCACTACCACAATTAGAATGATTCTTGACATTCTTTGGAATTGATCCCGCCTGTTGACCGGAACGCTGGAAACTACCTCGTCAAAGGATCGACGTGCACACCACTTCGAACCTCCGTTCCTCTTCGAGATCCACCTCAAGAACCTGCAAAGAAACAGAGCGGCGCCGCTGCGGCCGATCGCCCTCCAACGCTCAAGTTAGTGACGGTATCACCAAATATGAAGAGAACAAGAACCGTGCAAATCCTCTCTCACAGTCAGCTCTACAACTCGCAAGCGTAAAGAGTATAAACTGAATGTGCGTACCTCAGAAAGTTCGTTAAGAACTCTTATATACCTGGTAACTTTCTCTCTCCTGGCAATTACAGACTTGGACACGTGGCTCGCATCCAACTGTACACGTGCCATCATCTGGAGGCTCCTTGACTTGGCGCTGCTTCTACTCTCATTTTGGCTAAGTTACTTATGCATGGTACTGCCCAGTGCATAGCTAACTTGGGAGTGCGATCTCTACTGGAACTGGCGAGTTAGGGGCCTTCATACACCTTCCCTGTGGTCTCGCCGGCCGCCTTCGTAATCTGCTTCTCCTTCATCTTCGGCGATGTGCTTGCTCTGGCGATCTCCAATGACTAGGTCGCCTGAATCTACATCTGGCGACTTCATCTTTAACCCGGTGATCGCCGATTCTAGTAAGCTGGAGATCGGAACACGCCAACTTGACAACTGGCGACTACGCGAGCCCCCCGACTTCCTTCCCTTCTGCCAACCTGGCGCCTTGTCAACACGCCTATACTGTAGCAGGATGCCACGTCATCACTCCCGACTACCAGGGCGGTACACATGCTCCCCAGTCTTAAGCGAAGACTTCTCTAGCGAAAAGACTGAAAGAGTCACATCAACACTGGTCTACGTGGCACTGACGCAGAATTCCAAGCGGTTGTACCTTCTGCTGCTCTGACGCTCCACCAAACCCCTCACTCATCGCTTGACGCGTGGCTTCATCAACGGCTCTCTTCAGTTGCCGTTTGCGCTTCCTAAACCCATTTCGAAAAAACCCTTAAACCCATTTTCACTCAACACTGTTCCATCACTTTCCCTCGCATTCACGAACGCTCTAACTTCCTTCTGCGAAAAACTCTCAGCGCTCTCCAGCATTCTGAATCACCATCAACCTTCATTGTCTTCCTGATCATCAAAAGGTACCTACTTTCCTTCTTCTGCTGGTTTTCCTTGCATTTTAACCAATTCGCATCATCCTGTAACTGCCTGGTGCATACGCTGTGGGTTGTTTTTCCATTTCTCCTTCTGCGTAACTTAGGGCTTCGTCAATCGTCGCAACGAACCTACATTCGTTCGTTTTTCACCTTCCTTCTATGATCGAGTCAGCCTCTGTAACCCCTGATCATTTTTCCTTTCTTCTTCCTTTGCAGCTTGTATCATGACTCGCACAAAGATCACCCCGAATCCTCCTCCTTCATCACGAAACCCCCCTTCACAAGCACACGATCCACCACGAGTTCGTGGCGCTTCATCTTCCCAGGCTGAGAGGCCTGCGCCTTCCCGTCCTGTTCTGGCCCAGGCGACTCCACCTATCGCCGGAGGAGCCCCCGTTCCCCTGCCAGACTTCAAAACCTTGTATCCCTGAGCCAACTCGACCCTTCTGAGGGAGACATCCTCTGTGAACACTGCGGGAGCAGTTTTGCGGCTGACTAAGGGGGACGAGATTCATCAATCGTTTCACAAGGAGCACGACGAGAAGATGATGGTGCTGCCTTGCCCCCCCGATCTGCCTGTTTGTGCTGATGAGAAGGTGAGTGCCGACGGGCCCTTCTGTTTTGTCTACACAACCTTATTCAAGAAGGTGAAGCTCAAGTTCCCTTTCACCCGTTTCGAAAGGGAGCTCCTAACTGAGCTCAACATTGCCGCCGCCCAGCTCCATCCCAACAGCTGGGCGTTTGTGCGAGCGTTCGAAGTGATGTGCGCCCATCTGGGGTTGCCCGCATCGGTGGACGTGTTTTTATTCCTCTTTGAAGCCAAGCACCCGGGAGACCGCCTATGGGTTAGCTTGAACGCGATCGCTGGGAGGTCCATCTTTGCTATCTTCCAGCAATCGTATAAAGATTGGAAAGGGAAGTTCGTCCAAGTGCGCGCCAACGACAAGGACGAATCCCTACTCGACGGCTTCCCCTTATACTGGGTGGATAAGGGGAAGAAAGAATCCAAAAGCTGCTTCAGGAGACCCAGAAGTCCTGATAGCATGGGAGCGTTGGACAGAGATCTCTGTCTCTTCTGGAAGAGGGTGGCGGATGCCAACATCACTTTCCTTACCACCACCTTGATCTGCTTCGAATTCTACGAAGACCAGCTAGAAATTCGAATAGGTTAGAACATTAAAAACCGTTGTTTCAATACTGCTTCTGTTTAGCTGTTTCTGGGCGTCTTGCGCGTTATGCGCAAGACTTTGATTTTATCTTTCCTGCACATATCATCTGCTTTGCTGTGTACTACCTTATGCATTTATTTTTTTTTCCCTGAGTTAACCCATGCATTTTCGTTCCATGCAGACGACATGTTGGGCCAAGGCATGCTCGCTGAACTTAAGGCGCTCGCCCGAAACCATGGATTGGCGACGGGCTCGCAAACAGTGCCCAACTCGGTGGTGGAGAAGGCTATCGTCCACGGGCGATCACCACCTAAGGAACCCGCCCAACGCAAAAAACTGGTTCTTAAAAGGCCTAAAAGGAAAGCCGCTCAAGTGATCCATGAGGAAGAGGAAGAAGATGATGAGGCCACCGAGGACGGTTTGGTCACAAAGAGGAAGAGGGTGGCACCTTCCTCACCGCCTGCTCCACCCCCTCTTCCAACCTCAACACCTCCATCGACGCCTGCCCCTCCTCCATCATCACCAACCCCACAGGCTCCTGCCTCACCAGTCCAAGCGGTCCCACTGGCCACTGCGCCACCTGCAGCTGAGGCCCAAGAGCCAAACTTCCTGGAGGACCCCCCAAGCGCTTCTACACCATATGTGTCAGCTGGAGGGGGTCCCCCTTCAAACGCTTCAGCTGCAGAAGATGCTCCAATCGGGGATGAGGTTGCTCATACCTCTCCGATTCTGATCACTGAATCCCCGATTCCGTCGCCACGCCAAGAAGCAACTACTGAAGAACCTGCTAAGGAAGGTGGCGACGAGAACCCACAACAGGCCCACCTGGCGCCTCTCCAAGCAGCAAACCTCCCTTTGGAGGTCACAAGGATGTGGGAGCCTCTAACTGCCAAGCTGAAGACCATAGCAGAGGATATCCCGGCGATCATAACCAGAGCTGTGGAGAGCTCCACCAGGAGGCTTCAAGACGATCTCTTCAACCTCAAAACTGAAAACAGCACTATGAGGGTCGAGGTGGAGAAATTGTCTTTCAACCTGACACTCGCAGAGATTGAACACTCCCGAGTAGAAGACGCGATGAGCACCGAGCTCAGACTGGCACGCAAGGAGGCCACTGACCTTCGCCACAAGGTGCATCAACTTGCTCAAGAGAAGGTCGAACTGGAAAGCAAGATTGTGCCCCTTCGCGCCAGGGCGGTTGACCTGGAGGCTCTCATGAAAGCTGACGCCGCTAAGGTGCAAAAACTGGAGCAGAGGTCGATCGACCGAGAGAAATTACTTGGGCAAGTGGAAAAGGCGAGGGACGACGCCATAGCTGATCTTGCCGAGGCCAACAAAGAGAAAGGAAAGGCAGTCGCTGAACTAGCCCAAGCGCAAGCGGAAACCAAGAAGGTTACTGAAGACCTTCTCCAGGCTCAAGAGACCAACGAACAACTCAAAAAACAGGTTGAAGAGCTGGAGCAACAGAATAAAGAGTTGAAAGAGTAAACTGAAGACCTCAAGAAGCGGATTGAGGAACTTCAGAAGCAAATTGAAGAACTCAAGCTAAACTCTGCTCAAATTCTGGCCGCTGGATTCGAAGCTGCGCGGGAACAATTTGCTTGCCTATTCCCCGACCTGGATCTCAGCATGGTGTCGCTGAACAATGAAGTGGTGGATGGAAAGGTCGTTCCTGCTGAAGATTAATCAACCCTTCTCCATCTACTACCTTCGTGCTTTCCCTTCTATCATTTTGTAATGAACTCGTGTATATGTGCCTTTAACTGATATTTATCTTAATGACAAAGCTTGGGTATTCCCTCTCCTGGCTTCTTTAAGCGCTTCAACTTTCCTTGCTTGCTTAACTTTATCGGATCTAACTTAACGATTTTGTAAACACGGCTTTTGACTTAACTGCTTTGAACCACTTCAAACTTAAGCAATAATCACTTTAATCAACTTGTAATCTTAAGGCAACTAACCTTAACGTAAGAAACAGTTTTTAAGCAACAGACTTTAAATCAGCTACTGGCTTAAACACTGCTTCACCCGATCTGCTCCATCGAAACGGGTCTTTTAACGTTCTCGCCGATGTTCGAACATTTCCTGGTCGCCAGAGACTCTTGGTGATATCAGCTTCTTTCCAGCCTCCCGCTTTGGCCATTGTTTCTTTATCTGGGGGTAGAAACGCCTTTTGGGATCCTTCTTTACCTCCCTGAACTTCAGAACGAAAGACCGGGTGACTAGGCGTTCTCTTCGAACCTACCTTAGCCACCTTCCAAACTTCTTCCACCCTCTGCACTATACCTGAACTCGTTCGAGACGAGAAGGATTTTATCTTGCCTAAGCTCGCATGTAGGCGAGAAGGTCTTTAACTCGCCTGAACTCGCTCATCGGCGAGAAGGTCTTTAACTCGCCTGAACTCGCTCATCGGCGAGAAGGTCTTTAAACTCGCCTCTACATTGCCCCAGGGGTTACATCTTCTCGCCCCTAGAAACACGGAGGACTTTTTACTGGTGCCTCTACATTGCCCAGGGGTTACATCTTCTCGCCCCCAGAAACACGGAGGACTTTTTCTCTTTCTCGCCTGCACTCGCTCGACGGCGAGGAGGTCATTAACTTGCCTCTACATTGCCCCAGGGGTTACATCTTCTCGCCCCCAGAAACACGGAGGACTTTTTCTCTTTCTCGCCTGCACTCGCTCGACGGCGAGGAGGTCTTTAACTTGCCTCTACATTGCCCCAGGGGTTACATCTTCTCGCCCCCAGAAAAACGGAGGACTTTTTCTCTTTCTCGCCTGCACTCGCTCGACGGCGAGGAGGGCTTTCACTTGCCTCTACATTGCCCCAGGGGTTACATCTTCTCGCCCCCAGAAACACGGAGGACTTTTTCTCTTTCTCGCCTGCACTCGCTCGACGGCGAGGAGGGCTTTCACTTGCCTCTACATTGCCCCAGGGGTTACATCTTCTCGCCCCCATAAACACGGAGGACTTTTTCTCTTTCTCGCCTGCACTCGCTCGACGGCGATGAGGGCTTTCACTTGCCTCTACATTGCCCCAGGGGTTACATCTTCTCGCCCCCAGAAACACGGAGGACTTTTTTCTCTTTCTCGCCTGCACTCGCTCGACGGCGAGGAGGTCTTTCACTGGTGCCTCCGATCGCCGAAAGACGATGAGGACTTTAAATCTTTAACTGGTGCCTCCAATCGCCGAAAAACGATGAGGACTTAAAACTTTTAGAAAGCATGCGATATATCTTTTCTTGCCTTAAATCACATACAAGCGACAAGGTCTTTCTTCAAAACTCTTGGAAAAAAGCAAACATGCAATCTGAAAACACCTTATACTTCGAAAACTCTTCTTTTATTGGGTGGCCTCATTAAAAACCCTCCTTAGGGAAAAAAGAGTGCCCCCTTTCAAACTGTTTCATCAGAGACATTGTAATATGACTTTTGTGTTTGTCTTTACTTACAAAGCTCTTAACTATAGTACAACTTCAGGTGTGTGGCGTTCCAGGTGCGAGGAATCGTCCCTCCTTCCAGCGTCTCTAAGCGGTAGGCTCCGTTCCCGAGCGCCTCGGTTATTCTGAACGGTCCAGTCCACTTGGGTGACAGTTTATTCTCCATCTCGTACTGGTGGGCCTTTCTCATCACCAGATCGCCCTCTCTAAACTGCCTTGGCATCACCTTCGAGTTGTATCTTCGTTCAACCCTTCTCTTCACGGCTTCAGCCTTCAACCTCGCCTATTCCCTGACCTCATCCAGTAGATCTAGGTTCAGCCTTCTCTCTTCATTCGAGTCTTCCTCTACGAAGTTCTGGAATCTCGGCGAGCTCTCCTGGATCTCCACCGGAATCATGGCATCACACCCATAGACCAAACTGAACGGGGTCTCATGGGTTCCTGACTGCTCAGTGGTGTGGTACGCCCAGACTATACGGGGCACCTCCTCAGCCCAACTTCCCTTGGCTTTCTCAAGCCTTCTCTTCAAACCTCTCAACAACACCCGATTAGCTGACTCCACCTGGCCATTTGTCTGAGGGTGCTCGACGGATGCAAACACTTGTTGAATTCCCACCCCTTTGCAAAGCTTCTTCAACAGGTGGCTTGCAAACTGCGTCCCATTATCCGACACCAGGCGTTTAGGCACTCCAAACCGGCACACGATGTTCTTCCACACGAAACCTTCGATCTTGTGTGCGGTGATCTGGGCCACTGGTTCTGCTTCAATCCACTTGGTGAAATACTCAATCGCCACCACCAAGTACTTCATCTGCCTGATCGCCAGCGGGAAAGGTCCCAGGATGTCGATTCCCCAGGTATGAAATGGCCAAGGGCTATAAATCGACTTCAACTCCTCGGGAGGTGCCTTATGCCAATCGGCGTGCTGCTGGCTTTGTTTACAACATTGGGCATACTTCTTGCAATCTTCTCTCATCGATGGCCAGTAGTAGCCTGCACGGAGAGTCCTCGCGGCCAGAGCTCGACCCCCAACGTGGCTTCCGCATATACCCTCGTGGAGCTCTGCCATGATCCTCGTGCACTTCTCGCCGTGTACGCATTCCAGGAGTGGGTGAGTGAACCCAAACCTGTACAGATCGCCATCAATCAATGTGTACTTGCTGGAATTTTTCTTTACCTTCCTAGCTTCTGTCAGATCCAGTGGGAGGAGGCCATCTGCCAGGCACCGCTTGTACTGTGTTATCCAAGTATCTGGCTCATGGATGGCACATACCTGCGTCATGCTCACCTTCTCTCCTCGACATGCTCTAATTCTCGGCGATCTGAGAGTTTCTTGCGTCAAGGACTTATGGCTTCTCGCTACCTTTTCCGTCGACTTGCTTATCTGAAGAACCAGGTGATCTGCCACAAATGCTCTTGGCGTCTTCAGAGTTTCTTGAATCACCGTCCTCTGCCTACCCCCCTTGCCTGAGCTGGCGAGCTTAGCAAGCAAGTCAGCTCGGGCATTCTGCTCTCTGGGCACATGTACTACTTCAAAGGAGGCAAAGGAACTCTTCAATTCCTGCACATACGCCAAGTAAGCCGCCATTTGTGGATCTTTAGCTTGGAACTCGCTTGTTACTTGCCCCGTGACTAGCAGCGAGTCACTCTTAGCCATCAGCACCCTAGCTCCCATCTCCTTGGCCAGCAGAATCCCGGCAATCAGCGCCTCATACTCTGCTTGATTGTTGCTGGCTTTGAAGGCGAACCTCAGAGATTGTTCGATCAGCACGCCGTTGGGTCCTTCCAATATGACTCCAGCACCGCTGCCCTGCTGGTTCGATGATCCATCCACAGAAAGTACCCAACGGAAGTCGTCTCCTTCAACCCGCGTCGCCTCTGATGAGAGCTCAACCACGAAATCTGCAAAGATTTGCCCCTTGATCGGGCCTCGGGGCTCATATTTAATATCAAACTCTGACAACTCTACGGCCCACTTCACCATCCTTCCCGCAACGTCAGGCTTCTTCAAGACCTTCTGGATGGGCAGGTCAGTCATCACCAGTATTGTGAAGCTATGGAAGTAGTGGCGCAATCTCCTCGCCGAGAACACTACTGCCAACGCAGCTTTCTCCAGGGCCTGGTATCTCGTCTCGGGGCCCTGCAACACCTTACTCACAAAATAAACAGGCTTCTGAGCCTGATCTTGATCCTGGGCGAGCACCGCACTCACCGCCCTCTCAGTTACAGCGAAATACAACCTGAGAGGGATTCCCACCAGCGGTTTGCACAGAACCGGCGGGCTCGCCAGATATTCCTTCAGTTTGACGAAAGCTTCCTCACACTCTTTCGTCCAAACGAACTTATTATTGCGCCGTAGGCACTGAAAATAGGGATGGCCCTTCTCTCTGCTAGCTGACACGAAGCGAGATAGGGCTGCCATCCGACCTGTTAGCTGCTGGACTTCTTTCACCGTTGCTGGGCTCCTCATCGCCAAGATGGCGGCACACTTGTCTGGGTTGGCTTCTATTCCTCTTTCAGTCAGGAGGAAGCCCAAAAACTTTCCAGCCTCCACGCCGAAAATGCATTTCTCCAGATTGAGCTTTAACTTGAACTTGGCGATCGTCGTGAACAATTCTTCCAAGTCTGCAACGTGCTTGCTTTTTTCGTGCGAGGTCACGACCATGTCATCGACGTAAGCTTGCACGTTCCTTCCCAGCATTGGTGCAAGTACTCGATCCATCAGCCTCTGGTACGTGGCCCCCGCGTTCTTCAGCCCAAACGGCATCACCTTATAGCAATAGCACGATCTCTCCGTCATGAAGGCTGTCTTCTCTTCATCCATGGGATGCATCTTGATCTGATTATATCCTGAGAAGGCATCCAGGAAACTCAGCAACTTACACCCTGCAACACTATCGACCAGGGCATCTATGCTTGGTAAAGGATACGAATCCTTTGGGCAAGCTTTGTTCAGGTCGGTGAAGTCGACGCACATGCGCCATTTCCCGTTACTCTTCTTCACCAGCACGACATTTGCCAGCCATTCAGGGTACTGGACTTCCCTGATGTGGCCTGCAGCGAGGAGTTTCTGTGTTTCGTCCCTGATCGCCTGCCTCCTCTCCTCATTGAACTTTCTTCTTCTTTGTCGCACCGATCTCACCAAGTTGTCCATCGCCAGATGATGGCACAAGAAGTCGGGGTCAATCCCGGGCATGTCCGAAGCGGACCATGCAAACGCGTCCAGATGCCGCTCAATCACCTTGGCGATCTGGTCCTGGAGCTCGACCTCCAGAGATCTTCCCAGCTTGAAGATTTTTCCTCCGATCTCCTTTTGGAGCCACTGCTCGACAGGTTTAGGCCTGGATTCTCTGGCGATCACCGCCCTGGCGATTCCCTGCTCCCTCGCTTCCTCAGGGCGATTCCGCGCCTCTCCCTCCTCCAGACCAGCATTCTTCTCCCCCAACTCAGCATCTACCATCTCCACATCTCTTCCGGCGGCCTCCTCTGCTACCGTCGATCTGGGCTTCACACCGGGAGGTGGGGTGGTTGTTACATAACTCACTGATCTTTTGTTTTTCAGGCTATTCTCATAGCACCTTTTCGCTTCTTTCTGATCAGACTTGATCGTGATCACCACCCCTTCCATGGACGGCAACTTTACCTTCATGTGCCGAGTCGACGGAATGGCGCCTATCCTGTTAAGCGTGGGCCTTCCCAACAGGATGTTATATGCTGAAGGGGCGTTTACGATGAGGTACTTGATTTTCTCCGTCCTCGACCCAGCCTCATCTGTAAACGTGGTTCTCAGCTCAATGTACCCTCTGACCTCCACCTGGTCACCAGCGAACCCATATAGGCACCCTCCATAGGGCCTTAGCTGGTCAAGGGGCAACTCCAGCTGCGTGAAAGTCGGCCAGAACATCACGTCTGCCGAGCTTCCTTGGTCCACCAGAACTCTGTGGACCTTCCTTCCTGCTGTAACCAACGAAATAACTATGGGATCGTTGTCATGGGGCACAACGTCCCGAAGATCCTGCTTGGTGAACGTAATGTCCACTTCCGGCGAGTGATCTTCAAACATATCCACTGTCATCACCGATCGCGCGTACTTCTTCCTCTGCGATACGGTGCATCCACCACCCGAGAAGCCCCCTGCAATGGTGTGGATCTCCCCGTGGATAGGCATCTCGTGTTGCTGGGCTTCTCCACCTGCCGGCTGGGAACTCGACGCTCCTCCCGTCCTCCTGTCCAGCAGATAGTCATTTAGGAACCCGCTCTTGACCAGATCGTCGAGCTGGTATCCCAAGGACAGACACGAGTCCAAAGTGTGGCCAAAACATTGGTGGAACTCACACCAGGCATCCGGCTTTGACCCCAGCACCTTGTCGCCCACCTTCTCAGGCGCTTTCAACCTAGCAGATATGTTAGGAATGGCGATCAGATCCGCCAGTCCCATGACAAACTTGTGCTTAGGCGGGCGATTGTATTCCCGGCGTGCTGGTTGCTGGCGTGCTTGGCTCCTTCCCTTGTTCCTCCTATCGTAAGGATGGCGAGTCCTCTGGTCCTTCCTGGCCGCCGCCGCTGTTTCCAGCACCCTCTGCGGCTGGATCCTAGTCTGGGCGCGTGGCCTGGCGGGAGCCACGCTTCCTCTCTTCTCGGCGACTTCATTCTCGTCGGCGATGTGAGCCACCGCAAGTCGCCTGACTTCAGCAAACGTCGCGGGGTGAGCCCTGATCAAGGCTTCGTAGAATGGTCCTGGCTGCACGCCCTTCTTGAAGGCATAGACCAGCATTTCTTCATCCTTGGCCGGCGATCTGACCATCTGCGCTCCAAAGCGATTCAGGTATTCTCTGAGGGACTCTCCCTGGTACTGCCTTATGTCAAACAGATCATAAGACACCCTGGGCGGTGCCTTATTCACGATGTACTGCTCAACAAAGATCTTCGAGAACTGATGAAAATTGGTTATGTGGCCGCTAGGCAGGCTCACAAACCACTCCATCGCCGTCCCCTGGAGCGTACTCACGAACATCTTGCAGTAGACGGCGTCGGACCCTCCCGACAGCATCATCTGCGTATGGAACGTGGTGAGATGAGCCTCAGGATCCTCCACGCCGGTGAAAACAGCCTTAACCGGAACCACGCTCGCAGGAATGGGCGTGTCGGTAATCGCCTGAACAAAAGGCATAGGAAAAACATGAGGTGGCGTCGACGGCGCCACCTCTTCAGCAGAAGAACGTCCTTGCTGCTCCCGAAGAGCTTGACGCAACTCCTCAGTCACCTTGCTAAGCTCCTCGTTCCTGGCGCGAGAGGCGACCAGGTCCTCATGTATTCTCGCCTGCTCTACGCGTGAGGCTTCCACAGTTGCCTGCAACGAGCGCATCATCTCTGCCATCTGCGCCATGGTCATGGCGGCGTCGCCTTCAGCAGCGACAGGCGCCACGGGGCTTGAACGATTGCTTCTCATTTTTCTCATGAACTTCAGCGAATCACAGGAATGCAGCGAACAACACTTCAACCACGATCGAATCAGCGATCAACCGGAGAAAACAGTGTGAAACTGCGCAAGAAAACTCAAGAACACCGTAAGCCTTCAAAGAAAACCACAACTTCACCAGAAACCACCGCTTCCCCGCGGACAACCAAACGAGCGAAAGAACTCGAACTTCCACCAAACAGATTACGTGTAAACAGCAGGAAACCTCACTTCCGCCGATCGAAAAGCCAAACGAACGGTACAAAACGCAAATTCACCGAACGAAACTCAAGCAAACAGCGAACGATGGTTGCACCAGCACACAACCACGCAGAAAACTTCGAAAACTTCCAACAACTCACGCTGTGGATGGGAGCACGTTTTACACGGCCTCACGGTGGGCGCCTGATGATCCCGCCTGTTGACCGGAACGCTGGAAACTGCCTCGTCAAAGGATCGACGTGCGCATCGCTTCGAACCTCCGTTCCTCTTCGAGATCCACCTCAAGAACCTGCAAAGAAACAGAGCGGCGCCGCTGCGGCCGATCGCACTCCAACGCTCAAGTCAGTGACGGTATCGCCAAATATGAAGAGAACAAGAACCGTGCAAATCCTCTCTCACAGTCTGCTCTACAACTCGCAAGCGTAAAGAGTATAAACTGAATGTGCGTACCTCAGAAAGTTCGTTAAGAACTCTTATATACCTGGTAAGTTTCTCTCTCCTGGCAGTTACAGACTTGGACACGTGGCTCGCATCCAACTGTACACGTGCCATCATCTGGAGGCTCCTTGACTTGGCGCTGCTTCTACTCTCATTTTGGCTAAGTTACTTATGCATGGTACTGCCCAGTGCATAGCTAACTTGGGAGTGCGATCTCTACTGGAACTGGCGAGTTAGGGGCCTTCATACACCTTCCCTGTGGTCTTGCCGGCCGCCTTCGTAATCTGCTTCTCCTTCATCTTCGGCGATGTGCTTGCTCTGGCGATCTCCAATGACTAGGTCGCCTGAATCTACATCTGGCGACTTCATCTTTAACCCGGTGATCGCCGATTCTAGTAAGCTGGAGATCGGAACACGCCAACTTGACAACTGGCGACTACGCGAGCCCCCCGACTTCCTTCCCTTCTGCCAACCTGGCGCCTTGTCAACACGCCTATACTGTAGCAGGATGCCACGTCATCACTCCCAACTACCAGGGCGGTACAGGAATCATCTTGAGTTGGTTAAGAGCTAGGCACTTTATCATAGAAATGGATCAAGGTTCTATGAACAAGAACTCACCAAATCTAGTGCCAAATCACAAACTCATATAGAAGATCCAATTATTGTCAAATTGAACCGAACAAAAAGGCACAAAAGCTAAGCAAACTGAATTTGAAAGCTGGAAAGTAAATTGAACCGAACAAAAGCTGGAAAAAGAAGAGAAAAAGATGAAAAACAGCGAGGAACATAAAAGAACCGAAGCTACACAAATTAAATCTGAAAATGCCGAACCAAAAACAACAAGGAACAAGCTAAGACATGGAATTAACAAAGAAGAAAGGAAGGAAAAGAGAATTGCTCATGAAGATGGATGAATGATGAATGATCACGCCACTAGAAGTGTGGTTGCTCCTAGATGAGTGTGCTGCCGCCACTTGAGGACACCATGGATCCTTCAAGATAAGACTAGAGAAGAAGGCTCAAAAGCTCTCCAATGCTCACTTCAATTTTGAGTATAGTTTCTTTAGATAAATTCCAATCTGAATTTTACAAAGGGAGCACCTCTATTTATAGCCTAAGGTGCTGAAATGCAAGCTACACAAATTCAAAAACTCCCTCCTAAAAGCTTCTAGAATTGGCGCCTAAAACAATGCATGAGGAAGGTGTGACCTCTTCCTTCACTTTGGCACCTCCTTTTCTACTCCTACACCTATCTACTAACACACACCCCCTAAGACTCCTAACTAAAGACTAAAAGATACTTTAACAATAGAGGTTTCTAATGTTTCCCTCTAAGCACCTTCAACAATATTCTTTATTATTTAATACTTGGCCTTGCCCTTCATAGGATGGACTTGGGTTTGGGCTTGGGCTTTGGGCTTGGGCCTCTCTTTTATTTTATGTCTTCTTTTAATTTTGAGAAGACTAGAAGGAAGAACTTCAAGCGTGATGGTGAATTGCCTCTTCCTTCATTAATAAAAACCTCCTTTACTTGACTCTCATCACCATGGATCCTTCAAGATAACACTAGAGAAGAAGGCTCAAAAGCTCTCCAATGCTCTCTCAAATTTTGAGTATAGTTTCTCTAATTAAAATTCAAATCTGAAATGTACAAGGAGAGCACCTATATTTATAGCCTAAAGGTGCTGAAAATCAAACTAAGAGAATTCAAAATTCCCTCCTAAAAGAAGCTATAATCGGCGCCTAAACAAGACATGAGGAAGGTGTGATCCCTTCTCTCACTTTGGCACCTCCTAATTTACTTCTACACCTATCTACTAACACCCCTCCCCCTCCTAAAGCTCCTAACTAAAGACTAAAAGATGCTATAACAATAGAGGTTTCTAATGTTTCCCTCTAAGCACCTTCAACCAAAAAAATTACTAAAAGAGAAAATAGCTCCTAAAGCTTTGAACATGCTTCTTGTAAGCCTTTGAGGTGGGCTTTGACCTCCATGGGCGTCCTCCATTTGCGCCTCTACCTCTTCTTGATCTTGTTGATTGGCCTCCATGTCCACTTGAGCTTGATCTCTATCAAATATGATTGCACATAGAGAAAGGAACATGGTGGACTCAATAATGCATCCTGTTCCCATAAATGGACTAAGATCATACTCATAAGAAAGATAAAGAGCATATTAATAGTTATGAAGTAATATTGAAATGAATGAAAAAAATACAAAGGTATGAATATCTTTTATCAATAAAAAATAAATAAAATTAAAAGTGGAGTATTAGATGTATGTAATTTAATTTCATATTACGTTAAATGGATAAATTATTTTATTTTATTTTAGAATTTGGTGTACATGGAGAGTTCAAATTTTTTTAAACAAATCTTTAATCATATTCATGATTTTTGAAAATTTCAAAAAATAGTATATGACAGATACAAATTCTAACTAAATTTTGTGCATATGACATTTGTGAAGAAAGTTTATTTGGTCCTTACGATTTTAATAAGTAGAAAAAATATAACTGTGTGTATAATAAATTTGACATACACTATATGAAAATTATTAAATAAAAATAAATTTTAGGGATAAAAAGTAGTTAGTTGTTATATGTACCATATTAGATACTATTTTAGAGATTTAATTAGTTTCTATTACTGATAAATAATTTTTAAATTGATATTTAAGTAACTATAAAAGTTTTAACTACCAACCTCATAATCTAAATAACTGGTAGCTAATTAGATACAAATTTAAATATTAATAACTTTTTTAGTTTCTAAAATAATATATAATTTAGACAATATAACAACTAATTATTTTTTCGATAAATTAATTTCTATTTAATTATTTCTAACCGTGCCACTTGTTTTATGAAAAACAAAATCATTAGATGAAGATCTTTAGTATATACCATTATAATAAGTGTTATTACATTAGAACTAGATGTAAATAAATGAAAACAAAATGTTGTTGTAAATGTTGTTGTTGTAAGTTTAAAATGTTTAAATTTTGTAAACTATATTATATTTATTAAAATTGAAACAATAATAGATATAAATATATTAAAAAAATAAACTATAATAATTTTTTAACTTATTAAATGTGATTTTTTTCTAGTAAAATTATTGGGAGCATAATTTATATACTTAAAACTTATACATTTAAAAGTCGTATACTTTTTTTATTAAGAGTTGAATAAAAAAAATTAACAATCAATTACAATAAATTAAATCGGATTTTGACTTTTTTATATAGTTTTTTTTTATAAAATATTTGTCTAATATTATGGGGGCTAAAATAGTTTATTTTGGTTCTTTTTGCACCATATTGTAGGGTGAATCTTTAAAAATAGGAAAGATCTTCTTCAAAATAGTGAACGTTCATTAGCTACCACTCTCACAAAATTCCCTTTAAAAAAATTCAGAGTGTAAAATTATAATTTAATATAGAAAATTCATTTCAAATAAATTATACATTAATGAAAATTATACATTTTGTGACTGATTTATATAAATGAAAATAAAGTGAGATATATATATATATATATATATATATATATATAATATATGGAGATTTAGAATCTTCATCATTATCTGATCTGATATGTTGCATGGATTTAACAGAAACAATGGCAAAAGTGTCTTGGATTTTTATGGCCAAAGACTTTGCAACGACCACCTTTTCTGAGTGGATGGTTTAGACAAAGAGAATTACAATGTTTGTCATCCTGTGTTCCTGGGTTGCAACTTCTTACACGGTTGTCAAAACAACAATACACATCCTTTTCTTTTATATCTTTTCTGCTCATCCATTCACCTAAATCCTTCACATCAGTCTCCTTCATCGTTGATTCTGCTCCACCTATATCTTCACACACCAATTATACATTATTCTAACACAATATCTACCATAATCACATACATTCATCATTAATACATGCATGCAACAACACATATACTTTTAACTAAATCTAAAATGGTTAATGCATGCAACTTATAACAACAAAAAGTATAACCAAACTTTCTTAGTTTCTCCGATAATGAAACTCAATTTACCTAAGAATAAAACGATGACCAGAATGCAAGCAAGGAGTGGTAAACATGTTTTTGATGCTATTGCCATCTTTATTTTATTCTATCACTATATCTCACCCAATACCAAACTCAAACAATAAGAGAAGAAAAAAAGAGCAATTATTTTCTGTGTATTAAAATTCTTCTAAAAACTATTCATATATATAATGGAAAATTATTGTTGTTGATAACCATATTAATACAATCTTCAATGTACTCATATCAATTACCCTTTATTTTAGAAACAAATTAAATCAAAAATAGTAATACAAACTGTTTATAACCATATTCGCATCACATTTTTATATTTTAAAATCACAATAAGAAAGAATCTATTTTTAATAAATTTAATATTATTATAATCATAATTATTATTTTTCAATCAACCAATATAATTTTATACCATGATTCATCAATAATTTTTTTTTCAAAATTAAATATTTCACTTATTAATATTTAAAAAATCACATTAATTTAATAAATGTTTTAATTTCTCAGATTTATCTTTTTAAAAATATTTTGAAAATAAAATAGAGTAATAATTTTTTATTTGAATAAAATTTTGATTTCCATTCATCAATGTATTGGTTAAATCATAATGTATTCCTTGAATCTTGAAAATTGAGTTTATTAGAGAATAAAATGATGAGAAGAATGACAACAAGGGTAGAAGAGTTGTGGTTGAACCTTGATATTTCTATTTCTAATTTAGTTGGTAGTGTTGTGTAGACAGTAACAAGTTATATTGTGGTTTGATATGTATATAGAAAGATAGTCTTTGAAGTCTCTACTCTCTATAAGGGTTGAACCACCCCTGAAGTGGGTCTATTTAATTTTATTACTTCTTACTGATAAAAAAAGTCATATTTCTATATTTTTTTATTTAATTGCTTTTTAGGAATTAAAAGAAGCATTGTGATATATATCGCTAAAGGGACATGTGTTACCTGCAAAAAAAACTAGCTTTATTAACATAAGTTTTTTTTATCGACAAGAAAAAATAAATAAATATGGGTCACTTCCAGAGTGGTCCAACCTTTATACACCATCCTGAACGCCTAACAATTAATTCAACCTAACAAAAATGATCAATTTCAAACGTTAATTATTTATATAAATCTTAAAAACGAGTTACTAAAGTCATTTAATCTATATAACTTACAAACTACAATAACAATCATGAAAGAAAATAAATTATAATTATTTTTTAAAAAAAAACTTGATTTTCCTATCATGGTTTAAGATAATATGTATGAATCGAATTAACTAAATTATTACACATGCTAAAAAATATAAGACCATGAAAACATCTGGATAGTGATTAAAAATAATTAAACATCTCGATAGGAAAAAAATGTTTATAACATAATTTAAAATTAATAAAACTCATCAAATGAAGTGTCCAAATATTTTTTTTATCAACAAAGAATAAAATAAATTAAGAGTGACACTTTAAGAGTGTCTCAACCCTTATACAAGAACCACCTTTCACAAAAAAAAGCCAGAGGCAGTCAAAAATACAAAACACAGGCAGAAAGAAAAACAAAGTTGCCAATGTTGCTGCCAAATTATTAAAAAAAAAATGTACAAAAAACATTTTTGACAGCAGGGATAAAAACCTGCACAAACCCGTGTGCTTAGCAATATAACCCTGATTGCACTTAGGTTGGGTCTGCAACATCCAAAATGGAGGCCAACACTTCTACTTACAGGCAAGAGTTGGCGTTTTGGATAATACTCACTGCTTCCGAGGTTCCAATCTATACATTTTAAGGTACCCTTGGATAAATATATTTGTCATCAAATCCTTCATCTGCACTAAAACTACCAAAACTAATGAATAAGCATCTTCCAACAGACAAAGCATAAGGAACTTGAGGATGAATCTGCACATAATTTGATTCACCTCTAATTCGTTAAGAAAGTTTGCCTTAGGGACGGGGTGACCAACACATACACCAACCAAAATTGGCTCCCTTTTAGAGTATAAACCACAAAAGATAACATCTTTGCCAAAGATTAGGAGCTCCCCTCAAGTTATATTGTGGTTTGATATGTATATAGAAAGATACTCTTTGAACTCACTACTCTATATAAGGGTTGAACCACCACTAAAGTGAGTCTATTTAATTTTATTACTTCGTACTGATAAAAAAAAGTTATCTTTCATTATTTTTATTTAATTTCTTTTTAGGAATATAAGAAGCATTGTGATATGTACAGCTAGAGGGACTTGCGTTACTTACATAGAAAACTGGCTTTATTAACAAAGTTGTTTTTTATCGACAAGAAAAAATAAATAAATATGGGCCACTTCCATAGTGGTCTAACCCTTATAAAACCTAAAAACGATTTCCTAAAGTCATTTAATTTATATAACCTACAAACTACAATAGCAATCATAAAAGAAAATAAATTATGTTTATTTTAAAAAATAACTTCATTTTCTTATCATGGTTTGCGATAATCTGCATGACTCGAATCAACTAAACTATTGCAGATGCTAAAAATATAAGACCAAGAAAACATCTGGATAGTGATTAAAAATATATAAACATTTGGATAGGAAACAAAATCGTTATAGCATAATTTAAAATTAATTAAACTCATCAAATGAAGTGTCCAAATATTTTTTTTATCGACAAAGAATAAAATAAATTAAGAGGGACACTTTAGGAGTGTCTCAACCCTTATACAAGAACCAACATTCGCAAAAAAAGTCAGAGGCAGAAAAAACTACAAAACACTGGCAGAAAGAGAAACAAAGTTGCCAATGTTGCTGCCAAATTATGCAAAAATGTTGTACAAAAAACATTTTTGACAGCAAGCATAAAAAGCTGCACAAAACCTGTGCTTAGCAATATTACCCTGGTTACACTTAGGTTGGATCTGCAACATCCAATAGGGAGACCAACACTTATGCTTACAGGCAAGAGTTGGCGTTTTGGACAAAGCTCACGGCTTCTAAGATCCTAATCTATACATTTTACGGTACCCTTGGTTAGATATATTCGTCATCAAATCCTTCATCTGCACGAAGACTACCAAAACCAAAGAATAAGAATCTTTCAGCAGACAAAGCATAAGGAACTTGAGGATGAATCTGCACATACTTTGATTCACCTCTAATTCGTAAAGAAAGTCTGCCTTAGCAACAGGATGAGCAACACCTTCACCAACCAAAATTGGCTCCCTTGTATAGTATAAACAAAAAAACCACTAAAACTGATAACATATTTTCCAAAGATTAGGAGCTCCCGTCTAGTCATAATATGAAGAAAACCAAATATCCAACGCCTATAGACAAACAACATTTGATCCAACTTAGAAGGAGATGACCACTAATGATTGATCATCCACCAAGGGGAGAACTTTGTGAACAAAGAAGTACAATGCTTAAAAAAGGCAACTAAAACCAGAAAGCACCTCCTCCAAAACTAGTTATAACACTAGCTTCCTAGTAATTGATCCGTAGGACACGCATCCCAAATAACCAATGCCCCTCCTCAAAAACATCGGCACGCCTCCAGGGTCCCCACAATAGAAACCATCATAGTTTATGTTGTCTGCTCCACGCAAGACCGGAACAAAGATTTACTAGGCCCCATAGAGAAAACCCTACCAACAGATGCTCTTTGCCATTTACTTAAGACCGCACCCTTTGTTTTCTAGTGTAGGTTTAAGGAAGTAAAGAAAGCAAAGACACAGACCAGAGGATTCAAGGATAAAACCTCTCCATCCACATCCCATCCTAACAGTCCCAACTTACCAACTAACAACATCATCAACAAAGCTACCATACAACCTCTACAAAGCAACAAAAACTACCATACACCCTTAACCCTTAGTATTGAGATTATTCACAGTCTAAATTGTAAAGGCAGAACAAAACTCCACTCCCCTTGTGTTGAACAGAATCTTAACAGGTGATAGAACTTCCGCTCATGACCTGTAACTTTTTCGACAAAGTTCAAGATTTAAGAGCCAATCTAAGAAGGAAAAGTTGAAAGCACATACCATGTTTGTCATCCACAGTCTGGATCTGGGTTGTGCCTGATGGAAGATTTCTTGCGCATTAGGTTTCCCTTGCTTAAAGATAACAATATTTCTTTGTTCCCACACGTCCCTCGCTATTCCCAACCACAAACCTTTCCATACCAGAATTTGCTTGGTTCTGAAATGCACCAGGTGAAAGTTAACAAAGTGAGACTTCAAATCCTTATGTTGGGCATTCAAAATTCCCATCCATCTAAGACATAAAGACCACACCTGTGCCACGAAGAATTCCAAGAATAGGTGTTGATAAGTCTCTTCTGAAGTTTGGCATAACCCACATTCAGAGAAGCAACCTACCACTCCTCTTCTACTTAAGCTGATACAAGTTGGCATTTTATCGAAAAGGACTCTCCATGCAGTAGTCAAAGCATTGGTAAATGCTTTAACCTGCCACAACTGTTTGAGGAAGCCATCAAAATTGTAATTAGCTTTACTTTCATCCCATACACAAAAGTCATCTTCATCCATATTTAGAGCCCAAAGAAATACACCTGAGCAGTTGTTGTTTTTGAGTAGTTATGAAGTGTCTGAATATGATTATAGATAGAGAAAGGAACATGGTGGACTCTACCATGCATCATGTTCTAATAAAGGGACTAAGATCATACTCATAAGAATGATAAAGAGCATATTAATAGTTATGAGGTAATATTGAACTGGATGAAAAAAATACAAAAGGACTCTCCACGCAGTTGTCAAAGAATTGGTAAATTCTTTAACCTGCCACAATTGTTTGAGGAAGCCATCAAAATTGTAATTAGCTTTACTTTCTTCCCATACACAAAAGTCATCTTCCTCCATATTTAGAGCCCAAAGAAATACACCTGAGCAGTTGTTGTTTTTTAGTAGTTATGAAGTGTTTGAATATCATTGTAGATAGAGAAAGGAACATGGTGGACTCAACCATACATCCTGTTCCCTTAAAGGGACTAAGATCATACTCATAAGAATGATAAAGAGCATATTAATAGTTATGAGGTAATATTGAATTGGATGAAAAAAATACAAAACTATGAATATTTTTTATCAATAAAAAATAAATAAAATTAAAAGTGAATTATTAGAAGGATTTAATTTAATTTCATATTACTATAAATGAATAATTTTTTTTATATTTTATAATTGGGTGTACACGGAGAGTTCAAAAATTTTAAAGAAATTATGAGTAAATTATGTGCAAATGACATTTGTGAAGAAAGTGTATTTGGTGCGTACGATTTTAATTAGTAGAAAAACTATAATTATGTTCAAATTGTGCATGTGCAAAATGATTTGTATAATGCTATATAATTGAATTCTTACTTGCTATGTAAAATTTCAGCTATACCAAATTGTACCGAACTTGTACTTATCTTATACAATTTCAGTTTAATGATTCGAATTAGCTACCAAGATTTTAGATACTAAATTTAAAATCTAAATAATTGCAGCTAAAACTTTAGTAGCTAATTAGATGCAAATTTAGAAACTATTAATCAATAAAAAACAAATTTAGATACCAATAATTTTGTAGTATCTAAAGTAGTATCTAATTTAGTCAATATAACAACTAATTATTTTTTGTCTCTAAAATTAGTTTCTATTTAATAATCTTTTTTTTATGATTCTATATTTTTTTATATCTTAACACTTTCTTACTTTGATTTTATTATTAATAATTGTAATTTTATTGTATTAACATAATATTACCTATTATATATAGTATTGAATCATTACTTTATTAATGTATTATTTAAATAATTATTTTATACTTTTTTGTGATTATAATATTACTTTTGTATTATTAAAATTAAAATGTATAAAATAAAAAACATAAATAAGACTAAAAAAAAATTCTTTATTTAATTGTGGCCATTAAAATATAATAAATTTGACACACACTATATGAAAGTTATTAAATAAAAATAAATTTTAGAGACAAAAAATAATTAGTTGTTATATATACCATATTAGATACTATTTTAGAGATTTAATTAGTTTCTATTACTGATAAATAATTTTTAAATTGGTATTTAACTAACTATCAAAGTTTTAGCTACCAACTTTAAAATCTAAATAAATGGTAGCTAATTAGACACAAATTTAGATATCAAAATTTGTTGTAGTTTAAAAAATAATATATAATTTAGTCAATATAACAACTAATTATTTTTTATAAAATTAATTTTTATTTAATTATTTCTAATAGTGCCATTTAATTTATGAAAAACAAAATCATTAAATGAAGATCTGTAGTATATACCATTAAAGTAATTGTTATTACATTAGAACTAGAAGTAGATAAATGAAAGCAAAATGTTGTTGTTGTAAATGTTGTTGTAAGTTTAAAATGTTTAAATTTTTTAAACTATATTATATTTATTAAAATTACAACAATAATAGGTTTAAATATATTAAAAAAATTAAACTATAATAATTTTTTAACTTATTAAATGTAATTTTTTTTCTAGTATAATTATTAGGAGCGTAATTTATATACTTAAAAATTATACATTTAAAAGTCGTATACTTTTTTTATTAAGAGTTGAATAAAAAAAATTAACAATCAATTACAATAAATTAAATCGGATTTTGCATTTTTTATGTAGTTTTTGTTATAAAATATTTGTGTCATATTGTTGGGATTAAAATAGTTTATTTTGGCTCTTTTTGAACCATATTGTAGGGTGAATCTTGAAAAATAAGAAAGATCTTCTTCAAAATGGTGCACGTTCATTAGCTACCACTGTACTGGTATGGGCTACACCGAAGATTTGATCACCCTGACCGAGATCGGGGAAACCTAGCCGAGACCACAAAAGCTTGACCGAGACAAGGGAAATCGCCATTAACGCTCAAACCAAGGTCAGTGAAGCTAATCCGTCATTAAGGATTAGGTAATACACTCATAAGTGAGATCCATTCCACTAATCAGGACCAATAAGGTAAGCCCATTAAAATAATATAAATAGCACACATCCCAAGGACAAAGGTAAGTAATTTATTTCTGTGCACCTACCCGAATACCGATCACCCACTTTACTGACTTGAGCGTCGAAGTGCCTTCCACGAGTACCCCCCCATTCGGTGTTCACCCGAGATCGAGAGCCAGAATTTCAACTCTGAATCTTTAACAAGTGATCTTGAAGAGAATATGAATCTTGAAAAGAGTTAGTTTAAAGATTTATTCCTCTCTTTAAACAGCCAACACACAGATTTAGATATTTGCAAACGACAAAGAACTTATTCAGGATCTTTGAAGAACATAATGAACAAGCCTAGAAAGTAAACAAGGGGCCCCCGAAGGAGGGTCCCACGAGGAGGGTTCAGTTGGTTAGGAAGGAGCCTCATCAGGCTCACGTGTAAAAGGACCGAGAAGGTGTCGGCTTGGGGAGAGGCGAGGAGTCCTCGGCCCTCGGCACCCGAAGAGAAAGACGAGTCATAAAGGTGGTTTGAAGAGCACATCCCAGCTACCAGTATAGAGAAGCCCAGCCCACCAAGACCATGCATAAAGGTGTTGAGAAGCGGCAGTACGCCCCACGGCTAGAGAACCACTGGAACCGATACGACTCGCTAGAGTCTCGTTCCAGCAGCGATCGCCATGCATGGGACGTGAGGGGGCAGTGAACGCTCAGTATGGATGATCCCTCTGATGTTGGGCGTATGAGTTGACGCCTGAGTGGTCATCCCACGCCAGTTGCACTTCGAAAGGGCAGCCTCACTCACTGGAGTCAACCTTAGCTCAGGTTACGATGACATGAGGGCCTGCCTGCAGCGATGCTTGAGTTAGAGACAGCCACGTGGCAAAAGCGCTTAAGTCAAAGGCATATAAGCTCTCGCTGCTAACAGACTAAGGTACTTTTTCACACTTTACACACAAGTAATCTGAGAACGAGAGAGAATTCAGTTACGCGCTTCCTTGAGCACAGTGTTTATGGTGTTCTGTTACGGAGGTGCAACAGTGTTTTCTGCCATTACTGACTTGAGCGTCAGAGTGCAAACAATCGCGAGGGCTCCCATTTGTCTCTCTGTTTTAGGTATTCAAGGCGACGAAGGGTGATGATTGGAACGAAGGCAAAGGAGTCCTTGAAACGCAACTCGTAGACACGTACGAAGGTGATCTAGTCAACCGGCAGGAACAACAACCACCTTTACACAAGAAAGAATAAGGAAAGAAAGCACTTGAAAAGAAGATGCAAGAAACCTAAAACAACAATACTTTTCTGCAGTTTAGCAATGACAGAACCTCAACCCTTGACCAAGGCACACAATGAACAAGCACACTTGAATTCTTTGAGAGAACCTTTCAAGAAAACATTCAAAGCTTTTGTCTCTCTATGAAAACTCTTTTATCTGTGTTCAAAAACGTGATCACTCATTTTTTCATGTGACATGTGTCTCTCTTTAAATAGAAACCAATTCATAACAATTTTTCAAAAAATAGTTGAAAGCTGTTATAAAAAGAACAAGTTGAAATTAAAATAAATGGATTGATTTTATGAAATACACAAGATGATTTTAAAACCACTTCCAACTCATCTTAACAGAAATAACGGGCTGCAACAAACTCTTTGGTGCCCTAACAGAATTTTGAAAACCATTAACCAGTTCAGAAATAAATCTATTGTTTTACAAATCAACAAATCTAATTTTGTGCAGTAACCTGATTTTGAGAAAACTTAAGGTAGTTGATAAAAGAGTTTTGAAAATCTTTTTGTGTTTGATCTTACCACCTTGGTTAAGGATATGAAGTAGGTCACGAAGCAAAAGGTCACCTTAATCTCACTCTAACCTATTCTGACCACTAATAACATCACCGCTAACTTCATATCAAATAATACAATTTTCTACATCAAACACACACACTAAGACTTGCTGAGAAGAAGCTTCATCCATTTTCAACACAAATATGATTGCACATAGAGAAAGGAACATGGTGGACTCAGTCATGCATCCTGTTCCCATAAATGGACTAAGATCATACTCATAAGAAAGATAAAGAGCATATTAATAGTTATAAGGTAATATTCAATTGAATGAAAAAAATACAAAAGTATGAATATTTTTTATCAATAAAAAAAAAAAAATTAAAAGTGGAGTATTAGAAGTATGTAATTTAATTTCATATTACTTTAAATGGATAAATTATTTTTTTATTTTAGAATTTGGCTTACATGGAGAGTTCAAAATTTTTTAAAGAAATCTTTAATCATATTCATGATTTTTGAAAATTTCAAAAAATAGTATATGACATATACAAATTCTGACTAAATTCTGTGCATATTACATTTGTGAAGAAAGTTTATTTGGTCCATACGATTTTAATTAGTAGAAAAAATATAAATGTGTGTATAATAAATTTGACACACACTATATGAAAATTATTAAATAAAAATCAATTTTAGAGATAAAAAATAGTTAGTTGTTATATGTCCAATATTAGATACTATTTTAGAGACTTAATTAGTTTCTATTACTGATAAATAAATTTTAAATTGATATTTAATTAACTATCAAAGTTTTAGCTACCAACCTCATAATCTAAATAACTGGTAGATAATTAGATACAAATTTAGATATCAATAACTTTTTTTAGTTTCTAAAATAATATATAATTTAGTCAATATAACAATTAATTATTTTTCGATAAATTAATTTCTATTTTATTATTTCTAACAGTGCCACTTGTTTTATGAAAATCAAAATCAATAGACGAAAATCTTTAGTGTATACCATTATAATAAGTGTTATTACATTAGTACTAGACGTAAATAAATGAAAACAAAATGTTGTTGTTGTAAGTTTAAAATGTTTAAGTTTTATAAAATATATTATATTTATTAAAATTGCAACAATAATAGGTATAAATATATTAAAAAATTAAACTCTATTAATATTTTACTTTTTAAATGTGATTTCTTTTTCTAATAAAATTATTGGGAGAATTATTTATATACTTAAAACTTATACATTTAAAAGTCGTATACTGTGTTTTTAAGAGTTGAATAAAAAAATTTTAACAATCAATTACAATAAATTAAATCGGATTTTGACTTTTTTTATATAGTTTTTTTTTTAAATATTTGTCTCATATTATGGGGACTAAAATAGTTTATTTTGGTTCTTTTTGCACCATATTGTAGGGTGAATCTTTAAAAATAGGAAAGATCTTCTTGAAAATAGTGAACGTTTATTAGCACTCTCACAAAATTCACTTTCAAAAATTTCAGAGAGTAAAATTATAATTTGATATAAAAAATTCATTTCATATAAATTATACATTAATGAAAATTATATATTTTGTGGCTGATTTATATAAGTGAAAATAAAGTGAATATATATATATATATATATCGAGATTTAGAATCTTCATCATCATCTGATCTGATATGTTGGATGGATTTAGCAAAAACAATGGCAAAAGTGTCTTCGATTTTTATGGCCAAAGACTTTGCAACGACCACCTTTTCCACAGGGATAGTTTAGACAAAGAGAATTACAATGTTTGTCGTCCTGTGTTCCTGGGTTGCAACTTCGTACACGGTTGTCAGAACAACAATACATATTATTTTCTTCTATATCTTTTATGCTCATCCATTCCCCTAAATCCTTCACATCAGTCTCCTTCATCGTTGATTCTGCTCCACCTATATCTTCACACACCAATTATACATTATTCCAACACAATATCTACCATAATCACATTGGAATGATTCTTGACATTCTTACGAATCAACTTGAGTTGGACAATTGTTAGGCACTTTTTCTTAGAATTGGATCAATGTTCTAAGTCAAGAACTCACCAAAACTAGCACCAAATCCAAACTCATATGGAAGTTCCTAATATTGTCAAATTGAACCAACAAAAAGAGGTAAAAATCAAAAGCACCGAATAGAATTGAATAAGAACCAAAATGAACCGAACAAAATGAAATAAAAGGCAAGAGAACTGAAAAGGATTGCTGGAAAATAAAATGTACCGAACCAAACAAAAAGAAGAAGAAGAAAAGCTGCTGGAAAAGCGAAAAGCCGAACCAAAAACTCAAGAACACAAACTCAAAACATGAACAATAAAAGAGAAGAAAGGAAGGAGAGGAGAAAGCTCATGAAGATGGATGTATGGTTGGATGATCACGCCACTAGAAGGATGGATGCTCCTAGATGAGTGTGCAAGCCGCCACTTGAGGAAACCATGGATCCTTCAAGATAAGACTAGAGAAGAAGGCTCAAAAGCTCTCCAATGCTCTCTCAAAATTTGAGTATAGTTTCTCTAATTAAAATTCAAATCTGAAATGTACAAGGAGAGCACCTATATTTATAGCCTAAAGGTGCTGAAAATCAAACTAAGAGAATTCAAAATTCCCTCCTAAAAGAAGCTATAACGGACGCCTAAACAAGACATGAGGAAGATGTGATCCCTTCTCTCACTTTGGCACCTCCTTATTTACTTCTACACCTATCTACTAACACACCCCCCCTCCTAAAGCTCCTAACTAAAGACTAAAAGATGATATAACAATAGAGGTTTCTAATGTTTCCCTCTAAGCACCTTCAACCAAAGAAATTACAAAAAGAGAAAATAGCTCCTAAAGCTTTGAACATGCTTCTTGTAAGCCTTTGAGGTGGGCTTTGACCTCCATGGGCATCCTCCATTTGCGCCTCTACCTCTTCTTGATCTTGTTGATTGGCCTCCATGTCCACTTGAGCTTGATCTCCATCAAATATGATTGCACATAGAGAAAGGAACATGGTGGACTCAATCATGCATCCTGTTCCCATAAATGGAATAAGATCATACTCATAAGAAAGATAAAGAGCATATTAATAGTTATGAAGTAATATTGAAATGAATGAAAAAAATACAAAGGTATGAATATTTTTTATCAATAAAAAATAAATAAAATTAAAAGTGGAGTATTAGATGTATGTAATTTAATTTCATATTACGTTAAATGGATAAATTATTTTATTTTATTTTAGAATTTGGTGTATACCATTATAATAAGTGTTATTACATTAGTACTAGACGTAAATAAATGAAAACAAAATGTTGTTGTAAATGTTGTTGTTGTAAGCTTAAAATGTTTAAATTTTGTAAACTATATTATATTTATTAAAATTGAAACAATAATAGATATAAATATATTAAAAAAATAAACTATAATAATTTTTTAACTTATTAAATGTGATTTTTTTCTAGTAAAATTATTGGGAGCATAATTTATATACTTAAAACTTAAGCATTTAAAAGTCGTATACTTTTTTATATTAAGAGTTGAATAAAAAAATTAACAAACAATTACAATAAATTAAATCGGATTTTGACTTTTTTATATAGTTTTTTTTATAAAATATTTGTCTAATATTATGGGGACTAAAATAGTTTATTTTGGTTCTTTTTGCACCATATTGTAGGGTGAATCTTGAAAAATAGGAAAGATCTTCTTCAAAATAGTGAACGTTCATTAGCTACCACTCTCACAAAATTCCCTTTAAAAAATTTCAGAGTGTAAAATTATAATTAAATATAGAAAATTCATTTCATATAAATTATACATTAATGAAAATTATACATTTTGTGACTGATTTATATAAATGAAAATAAAGTGATATATATATATAATATCGAGATTTAGAATCTTCATCATTATCTGATCTGATATGTTGCATGGATTTAGCAGAAACAATGGCAAAAGTGTCTTGGATTTTTATGGCCAAAGAGTTTGCAACGACCACCTTTTCCGCATGGATGGTTTAGACAAAGAGAATTACAATGTTTGTCGTCCTGTGTTCCTGGGTTGCAACTTCTTACACGGTTGTCAGAACAACAATGCACATCCTTTTCTTCTATATCTTTTCTGCTCATCCATTCACCTAAATCCTTCACATCAGTCTCCTTCATCATTGATTCTGCTCCACCTATATCTTCACACACCAATTATACATTATTCTAACACAATATCTACCATAATCACATACATTCATCATTAATACATGCATGCAACAACACATATACTTTTAACTGAATCTAAAATGGTTAATGCATGCAACTTATAACAACAAAAAGTATAACCAAACTTTCTTAGTTTCTTCGATAATGAAACTCAATTTACCTAAGAATAAAACGATGACCAGAATGCAAGCAAGGAGTGGTAAACATGTTTTTGATGCTATTGCCATCTTTATTTTATTCTATCACTATATCTCACCCAATATCAAACTCAAACAATAAGAGAAGAAAAAAAGAGCAATTATTTTCTGTGTATTAAAATTCTTCTAAAAACTATTCATATATATAATGGAAAATTATTGTTGTTGATAACCATATTAATACAATCTTCAATGTACTCGTATCAATTACCCTTTATTTTAGAAACAAATTAAATCAAAAATAGTAATACAAACTGTTTATAACCATATTCGCATCACATTTTTATATTTTAAAATCACAATAAGAAAGAATCTATTTTCAATCAATTTAATATTATTATAATCATAATTATTATTTTTCAATCAACCAATATAATTTTATACCATGATTCATCAATAATTTTTTTTTTCAAAATTAAATATTTCACCTATTAATATTTAAAAAATCACATTAATTTAATAAATGTTTTAATTTCTCAGATTTATCTTTTTAAAAATATTTTGAAAATAAAATAGAGTAATAAGTTTTTATTTGAATAAAATTTTGATTTCCATTCATCAATGTATTGGTTAAATCGTAATGTATTCCTTGAATCTTGAAAATTGAGTTTACTAGAGAATAAAATGATGAGAAGAATGACAACAAGGGTAGAAGAGTTGTGGTTGAACCTTGATATTTCTATTTCTAATTTAGTTGGTAGTGTTGTGTAGACAGTAACAAGTTGTTCCGTCCGGTTGACTGGGACGTCTTCGTGCGCGACCTCAACCGTCAGCTAGGGACTCCTTCCCACTGGTTACCTGTGGATTCCTGCAAAAAGAGGACAAAAGGGCGCCCTAGCGGCCGTTTGCACTCCGACGCTCAAGTCAGCCAGCAAGAAACACCAAAATTGTGCACCTCCGTCTCTGAGCACCGCGTATGGCACTTTGAAGGTGGTAAAAAGAACTGTGTATTTGTGTGTATGTTTTCTCCCTCAGGCAAAGATCTTTCCCCAGTCCCTTGTACGTAATCTCAAAGCACGAGCAAGCAACTAGAGAGTTCTGGTAAATTTGCCAAAAGTTCGAACCCTGTTTCCAACATTCCCAACGCTATTTAAACTACCCAAGCATTTAAAGCGCCTTAACGTGCCTTTAATTGCAAATGTAACGCACTCAATCAGCGTATCTAATTAGAAAACGTAGCGCATTTAAGACGTTGAAACGCTTGGGAGCCATTATAGTACCTGAATGTTCGAAACGGAAACTGTATTGAATGACTTTAATTACCTGGCACCTGACTAGAGGGTGTTTCTATTCTGACATGGCTGTCGTACACGTGGAGGGCCTCACGACGCCGTGACCCCATCTGGGGACGTTTCTACGTGTGAGTCCTCCTGCTTGGGAGTGCTACTGCGCTAGGGGTGACTTTTTGGGTGCCAACTCATGCCCCCAATTATCTAGTCACTTACTTTTGAGAGCGTATCTGCCTTCCTCTCGTACCCTGCACCCGGCTACCCTGGGCGTGACCTACCTCTTGAGTCGTATCTGTCCCAAAGGTGTCTCTGGGGCGGCAGGGGTACTTCACGAGTCAGGCTGCCCTACACTGGTGCCATCACTATGGCCTTGAAGCCACCTTTTCCTTCTCTTTATCGTTGCCCCGGGTTATCGGGACCTGAGGCCTTCCCACGACGTCGCTCCCTCCATGGTCTTTCCTACCCATGGGTATCGGGGAACCACACTGTGATTGCCTTGCTTTAGTACTGTTTGATCTGGCGACGCCCTGGTTGGGCGGCGCCTTCACCTAGGCGACGCCTTGCCTTGGCGACGCCTCTTCTTGGTGACGCTGGCACTTAGCGTCTCTTCACCTAGGCGACGCCTGGTGTTGACTTTGACCCCTGGCGTTGACTTTGACCTCTGGTGTTGACTTCGACCTTGACTTAGTCAACGCCCGGGTACGGGACGGTACACAAGCCCCCCAGTCTTAAGCCGAAGACTTGTCTTCAGCGTAAAGACTAAGGCCTCGCCCACGCCGTCCACGTGCCACCCTGATGACGTGTCGCTCCTTGCTAACTCAAGAATTCTCGAATTATTGACGTGACGCTCTCTGAACCATAGGAGCGCTCTTAATGGCTGATTGGACATCCTCTGAAACGGTGATAATAACACCTTTTGGGGCTACCCTTAATCGCGCGCCACGTAGCCCATCGCACGGCCAGCCTCTAGAGACCCTTGCGTTTCCCTGGGGCGATTGATCCTTTGACACGTGGTACGATCTCACGGCTCTTAATTAGCGCCTCTTGGGTTGCGAAATGTAACGTTTAAGTTACCCCAAAACCCCGTGCTCACCTCACTGTTACATTCATTCCCTCCGCGTCTGTGCACTGTTCGTCGTCTTCAAACCCCTTTTCTCTGCAACTGCGGTTCTCCCTTTCCTGTGCTCTTTTTCCGCCTTCACTTTGATAGCAAAGGTATGATTTTCGAATACTCACGACTCTTCTCTTTCGTCGCATTGTATGATTTATTGAATTGCCTGGGACTGTTGACATTCATGCATTACTGCGTTCTTCCGCTTCTCCTTCCTTCACTATTCCCTTCTCCTTCTTTCTGGGTTCTCTCGCGTGGGTGATGTTTCCTGGGGTTCACCCCCCTTCCTGTCATGGCTACACTTGTTAAAACCTTTTTCCTCTCTTCTTTCTCCAGCTATTTATTTACACCATGGCGCGCACGAACGCGGAGCCTGATTCCTCCCCAAAGACCCCCAAGTCCTACTACAAAGCCTACTACCCATGGGCCCCCGACGAGCTCTTGAACGAGTGTACCAGCCTCACTAGCTTCTAGGACCTGGAAGCTCACCGTGGGGACCCCCATTTGTATAACTTTAACGCTTTCTGCCGCACTCACGATGCCCACATATCCGTCCGTCCCGGCAGGCCCGGGGAACCTGTTTGTTTGGACGACCGACCTAGAAAGGGGAAACCCTTCTTCTTCATGTACCAGACCGTGTTCAAACGCGTAGGAGTGCGTCTTCCCCTCACCCCCTTTGAAAGAGAACTCCTCACTGAAATTAATACTGCCCCCGCCCAGCTCCACCCCAACAGCTGGGCATTCGTAAGGGGTTTTCAAATTCTTTGCAGACACCTGGGCATCCTCCCTTCCGTAGACGTTTTCCTGCATTTCTTTGAGGTGAAAAAGCAGGGGAAAAGCTTCTGGGTGAGCTTTTCCGGGATCGCGGGCAGAATCCTCCTCTCCCTCTTCCAAAACTCTTACAAAAACTGGAAGGGGAAATTCTTTAGAGTGTGCAGTGCCAAGCACGACCCCACAGCCTTGGACGGCTTTCCCCTCTATTGGACGGAGCGCCCTAAGCTGCTTAGGGCCAAAGCCTTGGAAGAGCTATCTCCTGCCGACAGGGAAGTAAGCAAGGCCTTGGCTGGGCTGGGGATCGTTTTTGATACTTTGAAGCTTGTTGCTAGCGAGTACAATGCTCACGCCCTGACAACATACTTTGGTAAGGAGACTTTTCCCTCGTCCCCTTTGCTGTGAACACCCTGCTACCGAGTGTTTGTTCCCATTGCTTCCTCCCTTGTTTCTCATGGTGCCATGTTACTTGCATCTCACGCCTCTATGCGTTTTGTAATTTTGCATAGTTGCTTCGGCCCTGATTTCTGCTGTTTGGTCTGTTTTGGTGTAGGATCGGTGATGGACGCCTCTAAAAGAATGATGCTGGCGAAAGCAATGAAGGAGGCTCGTGCCGCCAAGGCGAGCGCCTCCTCCGTCCCTGCTGCTGCTCCGATCCCCCTACCAACTCTGTCACCGTCACCTCCGGTCACTGCCGAAGCTCCCTTAAGCTCATCTCCGTCATCTCCACATAGCCCCGAAGCACTTCAGGCTCCCAGCTCTCCTCCACCCATCGCCGCCGTTCCCCTAGCCGCAACCTCATCTCCGGCTCCAACACCCCTTGACAAAGGGAAACGGGTCTTGGAAATTTTATCGGATGATGAGGACTCTGAAGGTGTGGCACCCTTCAAGAGGAGAAAATCTGCGCGGGTTCCTCTTCTGCTAGAGGCGTCGCCCCAGGAAGGGAATCCCTTCATGGATGACCCTCCAAGCGCGACCTCACTTCCACCTACAACAGTCCAAGAGGAAGGGGGTGAAGGTGCCGAATCTGCTCCGCCCCGCCACCGGTAGAAGTCTCTGCTTCCCCTGCTCCCGTCGCTGCCGCTGCCGCCCCCGATCTCATCGCCATGCCTCCTCCAATCATGCATCTGATGAGGGGCTTCAGTGGCGGGACTATGCCAGAGGGCACCGACAGGAAGGAAGGCATGCCTTTCTACTTGGGGGCCTTCTTGGCGGTGGCCCTTGAATGGCGTGCCCAGGCCAGGAATGCTGTCCTGCAAACTCAAACTCTCCAGGCCTTGGAAACAAAGGCAACTGCTCTGGAGGAGGAGAAGAAAACCCTGGGATGCCAGAACGAAACTTACCAAACCTCCCTGAAGCAGGCGCAAGAGTCCAAAGCAGAAGCGGAGAGACAACTGGCAGAGGCATTGGAGCTCCAGGCCGACTTTTATACTCGGGAAGTCGCCCTCCAAGTTCAGTTAACGGGCCTTCAGCAATTGGTCGAAGCTGACGCAGAAGTTTAAAAGGACCTGAAGGACCGTTGCTGTGAGCAGGCTGACGAGATGGAGCGGATGGAGGGGGAAATGGCCACCCAGGCCAAGGCTATGGGCCTTCTCCAGGCTGACTACGACAAACTACAGGTCGAGGTCAGTCGGCTTCGCGTGGAAAAGGAGGCTTTGGAGAAGCAGGTAGCCTCCGGGGACGCCGCTATTGAGGAGCTAGAGAAGGACAAAAAGGCCCTCATCCAGGAGATGGCGGGTACTTTCGAGGAGGGATTCCAAGAAGCTTTGGCTCAAGCAGTCTGCACGAATCCGGGGATTGACATTTCCAGCTGCGATTCCACTCACCACATTGTTGATGGAAAGGTCGTGCCCTTGGAGATAGACGACTGAGCCGCCACCCTCGATCATCAGCCTATTCCTTTATACTTGTTTTAACCTCTCTGACAAATTTGTAATTCTTTGAATCATCTGCACTCTTGCTACAACTTTGGAATTTTGTTATGATTACTTTCGTGTCCTTGCGACATAGAATTCTGCCTGTGCGATTTTATTCTCATCCTTGGCCTTCTTGTGCCTTGGTTGTTTTGCTTGCATTATACTTGCTTCTTTCACTTCGTTGGGCGACCTTGTAGGCCTGGGAAAGGTCACGTGCCAATGCCCACGCCCATGGAGAGGCTCACCTAGTGAAGCCGTATCGTCCACGGGGTGTCTCTAACACCGAAACGGTCCTTTCCTTGATCCTTAACGCCAGGCGCCTACGCCTAAGGAGAGGCCTGCTACAGCAGCGCCGTATCGTCCCCGGGTGTCTAAACGCCGAGTGCTCTGGGGGGGGTCACTCCCTCCATGGTTTTTCCTTCCTATAGGTATCGGGGAACACCCTGCCAACGATTCGCTGGCGTTTGGCGGTATTATCTCCCTCCACAGTCTTTCCTACCTGTGGGTATCGGGGAACCACACTGTGATTGCCTTGCTTTAGTACTGTTTGATCTGGCGACGCCCTGGTTGGGCGGCGCCTTCACCTAGGCGACGCCTTGCCTTGGCGACGCCTCTTCTTGGTGACGCTGGCACTTAGCGTCTCTTCACCTAGGCGACGCCTGGTATTGACTTTGACCCCTGGCGTTGACTTTGACCTCTGGAGTTGACTTCGACCTTGACTTAGTCAACGCCCGGGTACAGGACGGTACACAAGTTATATTGTGGTTTGATATGTATATAGAAAGATAGTCTTTGAGGTCTCTACTCTCTACTCTCTATATTTTTTTATTTAATTGCTTTTTAGGAATAAAAGAAGCATTGCGATATATATCGCTAAAGGGACATGTGTTACCTGCAAAAAAAAAAAACTAGCTTTATTAACATAAGTTTTTTTTATCGACAAGAAAAAATAAATAAATATGGGTCACTTCCAGAGTGGTCTAACCCTTATAAAACCTAAAAACGATTTCCTAAAGTCATTTAATTTATATAACCTACAAACTACAATAACAATCGTAAAAGAAAATAAATTATTTTTATTTTAAAAAATAACTTCATTTTTTTATCATGGTTTGCGATAATCTGCATGACTCGAATCAACTAAACTATTGCAGATGCTAAAAATATAAGACCAAGAAAACATCTGGATAGTGATTAAAAATATATAAACATCTCGATAGGAAAATAATGTTTATAACATAATTTAAAATTAATAAAACTCATCAAATGAAGTGTCCAAATATTTTTTTTATCGATAAAGAATAAAATAAATTAAGAGTGACACTTTAAGAGTGTTTCGACCCTTATACAAGAACCACCTTTCACAAAAAAAAGCCAGAGGCAGCCAAAAATACAAAACACAGGCAGAAAGAAAAACAAAGTTGCCAATGTTGCTGCCAAATTATTAAAACAAAAATGTACAAAAAATATTTTTGACAGCAGGGATAAAAACCTGCACAAACCCGTGTGCTTAGAAATATAACCCTGGTTGCACTTAGGTTGGGTCTGTAACATCCAAAATGGAGGCCAACACTTCTACTTACAGGCAAGAGTTGGCGTTTTGGATAATGCTCACTGCTTCCAAGGTTCCAATCTATACATTTTAAGGTACCCTTGGATAAATATATTTGTCATCAAATCCTTCATCTGCACTAAAACTACCAAAACTAATGGATAAGCATCTTCCAACAGACAAAGCATAAGGAACTTGAGGATGAATCTGCACATAATTCGATTCACCTCTAATTCGTTAAGAAAGTTTGCCTTAGGGACGGGGTGACCAACACATACACCAACCAAAATTGGCTCCCTTTTAGAGTATAAACCACAAAAGATAACATCTTTGCCAAAGATTAGGAGCTCCCCTCCAGTTATATTGTGGTTTGATATGTATATAGAAAGATACTCTTTGAACTCACTACTCTATATAAGGGTTGAACCACCACTAAAGTGAGTCTATTTAATTTTATTACTTCGTACTGATAAAAAAAAGTTATCTTTCATTATTTTTATTTAATTTCTTTTGAGGAATATAAGAAGCATTGTGATATGTACAGCTAGAGGGACTTGCGTTACTTACATAGAAAACTGGCTTTATTAACAAAGTTGTTTTTTATCGACAAGAAAAAATAAATAAATATGGGCCACTTCCATAGTGGTCTAACCCTTATAAAACCTAAAAACGATTTCCTAAAGTCATTTAATTTATATAACCTACAAACTACAATAACAATCATAAAAGAAAATAAATTATGTTTATTTTTAAAAATAACTTCATTTTCTTATCATGGTTTGCGATAATCTGCATGACTCGAATCAACTAAACTATTGCAGATGCTAAAAATATAAGACCAAGAAAACATCTGGATAGTGATTAAAAATATATAAACATTTGGATAGGAAAAAAAATCGTTATAGCATAATTTAAAATTAATTAAACTCATCAAATGAAGTGTCCAAATATATTTTTTATCGACAAAGAATAAAATAAATTAAGAGGGACACTTTAGGAATGTCTCAACCCTTATACAAGAACCAACATTCGCAAAAAAAGTCAGAGGCAGGAAAAACTACAAAACACTGGCAGAAAGAGAAACAAAGTTGCCAATGTTGCTGCCAAATTATGCAAAAATGTTGTACAAAAAGCATTTTTGACAGCAAGCATAAAAAGCTGCACAAAACCGTGTGCTTAGCAATATTACCCTGGTTACACTTAGGTTGGATCTGCAACATCCAACAGGGAGACCAACACTTAAGAGTTGGCGTTTTGGACAAAGCTCACGGCTTCTAAGATCCTAATCTATACATTTTACGGTACCCTTGGTTAGATATATTCGTCATCAAATCCTTCATCTGCACGAAGACTACCAAAACCAAAGAATAAGAATCTTCCAGCAGACAAAGCATAAGGAACTTGAGGATGAATCTGCACATACTTTGATTCACCTCTAATTCGTAAAGAAAGTCTGCCTTAGCAACAGGATGAGCAACACCTTCACCAACCAAAATTGGCTCCCTTGTATAAACAACAAAACCACTATAACTGATAACATCTTTTCCAAAGATTAGGAGCTCCCCTCCAGTCATAATATGAAGAAAACCAAATATCCAACGCCTATAGACAAACAACATTTGATCCAACTTAGAAGGAGATGACCACTAATGATTGATCATCCACCAAGGGGAGAACTTTGTGAACAAAGAAGTACAATGCTTAAAAAAGGCAACTAAAACCAAAAAGCACCTCCTCCAAAACTAGTTATAACACTAGCTTCCTAGTAATTGATCCGTAGGACACGCATCCCAAATAACCAATGTCCCTCAAAAACATCGGCACGCCTCCAGGGTCCCCACAATAGAAACCATCATAGTTTATGTTGTCTGCTCCACACAAGACTGAAACAAAGATTTACTAGGCCCCTTAGAGAAACGCTACCAACAGATGCTCTTTGTTGTTTACTTAAGACCGCACCCTTTATTTTCTGGAGTAGGTTTAAGGAAGTAAAGAAAGCAAAGACACAGACCAGAGGATTCAAGGATAAAACCTCTCCATCCACATCCCATCCTAACAGTCCCAACTTACCAACTAACAACATCATCAACAAAGCTACCATACAACCTCTACAAAGCAACAAAAACTACCATACACCCTTAACCCTTAGTATTGAGATTATTCACAGTCTAAATTGTAAAGGCAGAACAAAACTCCACTCCCCTTGTGTTGAACAGAATCTTAACAGGTGACAGAACTTCCGTTCATCACCTGTAACTTTTTCGACAAAGTTCAAGATTTAAGAGCCAATCTAAGAAGGAAAAGTTGAAAGCACATACCATGTTTGTCATCCACAGTCTGGATCTGGGTTGTGCCTGATGGAAGATTTCTTGCGCATTAGGTTTCCCTTGCTTAAAGATAACAATATTTCTTTGTTCCCACACGTCCCTCGCTATTCCCAACCACAAACCTTTCCATACCAGAATTTGCTTGGTTCTGAAATGCACCAGGTGAAAGTTAACAAAGTGAGACTTCAAATCCTTATGTTGGGCATTCAAAATTCCCATCCATCTAAGACATAAAGACCACACCTGTGCCACGAAGAATTCCAGGAATAGGTGTTGATAAGTCTCTTCTGAAGTTTGGCATAACCCACATTCAGAGAAGAAACCTACCACTCCTCTTCTACTTAAGCTGATACGAGTTGGCATTTTATCCAAAAGGACTCTCCATGCAGTAGTCAAAGCATTGGTAAATGCTTTAACCTGCCACAACTGTTTGAGGAAGCCATCAAAATTGTAATTAGCTTTACTTTCATCCCATACACAAAAGTAATCTTCCTCCATATTTAGAGCCCAAAGAAATACACCTGAGCAGTTGTTGTTTTTGAGTAGTTATGAAGTGTCTGAATATATTTGTAGATAGAGAAAGGAACATGGTGGACTCTACCATGCATCATGTTCCAATAAAGGGACTAAGATCATACTCATAAGAATGATAAAGAGCATATTAATAGTTATGAGGTAATATTGAACTGGATGAAAAAAATACAAAAGGACTCTCCACGCAGTTGTCAAAGCATTGGTAAATTCTTTAACCTGCCACAATTGTTTGAGGAAGCCATCAAAATTGTAATTAGCTTTACTTTCATCCCATACACAAAAGTCATCTTCCTCCATATTTAGAGCCCAAAGAAATACACCTGAGCAGTTGTAAAAACAACTAATTATTTTTTATAAAATTAGTTTTCATTTAATTATTTCTAATAGTGCCACTTAATTTATGAAAAACAAAATGATTAAATGAAGATCTTTAGTATATACCATTATTGTAATTGTTATTACATTAGAACTAGAAGTAGATAAATGAAAACAAAATGTTGTTGTTGTAAATATTGTTGTAAGTTTAAAATGTTTAAATTTTGTAAACTATATTATATTTATTAAAATTACAACAATAATAGGTTTAAATATATTAAAAAAATTAAACTATAATATTTTTTTAACTTATTAAATGTAATTTCTTTTCTAGTAAAATTATTAGGGGCGTAATTTATATACTTAAAAATTATACATTTAAAAGTCGTATACTTTTTTTATTAAGAGTTGAATAAAAAAAAATTAACAATCAATTACAATAAATTAAATTGGATTTTGCATTTTTTATATAGTTTTTTTTATAAAATATTTGTGTCATATTGTAGGGATTAAAATAGTTTATTTTGGCTCTTTTTGCACCATATTGTAGGGTGAATCTTGAAAAATAAGAAAAATCTTCTTCAAAATGGTGCACATTCATTAGCTACCACTGTACTGGTATGGGCTACACCGAAGATCTGATCACCCTGACTAAGACTCAAGCTTGCTAACCGAGATCGCGGAAACCTGGCCGAGACCACAAAAGCTTTGCCGAGACAAGGGAAATCGCCATTAACGCTCAAACCAAGGTCAGTGAAGTTAATCCGTCATTAAGGATTAGGTAATACACTCATAAGTGAGATCCATTCCACTAATCAGGACCAATAAGGTAAGTCCATTAAAATAATATAAATAGCACACATCCCAAGGAGAAAGGTACGTAATTTATTACTGTGCACCGACCCGAATACTGATCACCCGCTTTACTGACTTGAGCGTTGAAGTGCCTTCCACAAGTACCCCCCCCCCCCCCCCCATTCGGTGTTCACCCGAGCTCGAGAGCCAAAATTTCAACTCTGAATCTTTAACAAGTGATCTTGAAGAGAATATGAATCTTGAAAAGAGTTAGTTTAAAGATTTATTATTCTCTTTAAACAGCCAACACACAGATTTAGATATTTGCAAACAACAAAGAACTTATTCAGGATCTTTGAAGAACATAATGAATAAGCCCAGAAAGTAAACATGGGACCCCCGAAGATGGGGCCCACGAGGAGTGTTCAGTTGGTTTGGAACGAGCCTCGTCAGGCTCACGTGTAAGAGGACCGAGGAGGTGTCGGCTTGGGGAGAGGCGAGGAGTCCTCGGCCCTCGGCACCTGAGTCATAATAGTGGTTTGAAGAGCACATCCCAGCTACCAGTATGGAGAAGCCCAACCCACCAAGACCATGCATAAAGGTGTAGGGAAGCGGCAGTACGCCCCACCGCTAGAGAACCACTGGAACAAATACGACTCGTTAGAGTCTAGTTCCAGCAGCGATTGCCATGCATTGGACGTCAGGGGGCAGTGAACGCTCAGTATGGATGATCCCTCTGATGTTGGGCGTATGAGTTGACGCCTGAGTGGTCATCCCGCGCCAGTTGCACTTCGAAAGGGCAGCCTCACTCACTGGAGTCAACCTTAGCTTAAGTTACGATGACATGAGGGCCTGCCTGCAGCGATGCTTGAGTTAGAGACAACCACGTGGCAAAAGCACTTAAGTCAAAGGTATATAAGCTCTCGCTGATAATAGACTAAGGTACTTTTTCACACTTTACACACAAGTAATCTGAGAACGAGAGAGAATTCAGTTACGCGCTTCCTTGAGTACAGTGTTTGTGGTGTTCTGTTACGGAGGTGCAACGATGTTTTCTGCCATTACTGACTTGAGCGTCAGAGTGCAAACGGTCGCGAGGGCTCCCATTTGTCTCTCTGTTTTCGGTATTCAAGGCGGCGAAGGGTGATGATTGGAACGAAGGCAAATGAGTCCTTGAAACGCAACTCGTAGACATGTACGAAGGTGATCTAGTCGACCGGCAGGAACAACAACCACCTTTACACAAGAAACAATAAGGAAAGAAAGCACTTGAAAAGAAGATGCAAGAAACCTAAAACAACAACACTTTTCGGCAGTTTAGCAATGACAGAACCTCAACCCTTGACCAAGGCACACAATGAACAAGCACACTTGAATTCTTTGAGAGAACCTTTCAAGAAAACATTCAAAGCTTTTGTCCCTCAATGAAAACTCTTTTATCTGTGTTAAAAAACGTGATCACTCAATATTTCATGTGAGATGTGTCTACCGACCCAGACGAGCATATTGATGCATTCACTACCCACATGTGTCTCTACACCTCGGATGACGCAGTGTTATGCCGAGTGTTTCCTACGTCTTTGTACGGAGCAACCCTTAGTTGGTTCACCAAGCTCTCACCCAACTCCACCAGCCGGCTGCGCCACCTGACATCCATCGCCCTGGTGGGCATCCGCCAGGAGAAGGGAGAGTCCTTGAGAACCTTTGTTGACAGGTTCAGCAAGGTGGCAATGAGCATCCAGAATCTGAGCTCGGACGTTGCCATGCATCACATGCTGACAACCCTACGTCCAGGGCCCTTTGCTGACAACCTGTGCATGCAACCGGCCGATAGCCTGGACGAGCTGAGAAAGAGAGTTGCTAAGTACATGCAGCTGGAAGAAATCAGAGAGTTCCGTAACCAAGCCCGTGCCGAGGCTAGTGGAGATAAGAACAAGGAGGAGAAAGACCTCCAAGGCCGGCCGAGTCAAAGGAACGACCGACGCAGATACAACCGGGACCGACCAATCCGGTTCTCTAGATACACACTCGTGACGGCCGAGAGGGGAAGAATTCTGGACGAGGCTCTCAACGCCAAGTTGATCCCTCCTCCAAGAAAAGTGGTCAGCCCAAATAATGTCGACCGAAGGAAGCAGTGTCGCTACCATCAAAATAGCGGGCACTCGACGGAGGAGTGTGAGGCTCTGAAGGATAAGATCGAGGAACTTATCTAGGTTGGGCACCTCCGCCGATTCGTCAGGAACGGCCGAGACCCACCCCGCCGAGCGGAACCCCCTAGGCGAACAAGGTCAGCATAGCACGGTCGAAATGACCAAGATCACAGAGACGACCGACAGCCTAGGACCGACAAAAGAGGTAACCGAGAAGTTATCAAAACCATAGCTGGCGGCTTCGCCGAGAGAGGGAGCACCAACAACGCCCGGAAGAAACATTGAGCTCTACACCACCTTCAGCGAGGGGAAGAACACCAAGACTATAAAGATCCGGTATCTGGTCATCGATGCCAATACCTCCTACAACATCCTCCTCGGTCAACAGGCTGATGGCCATAGTATCGACCCCTCACCTGGCAATGAAGTTCCCTTCGAAGACGGGGGACATTCTTACGATCCATGTGGACCAGAAGGAGGCATGAGAGTGCTACGCCGAAAGCCTCCGGGTGGAACCCTTAAGGTACGACACCTCTCCCAAGAGAAAGTCCTCCCGAAAGGACCGCTCACCCAGGGGGGGCTCGACCAATGTCAGTTGAGCCAACAGTCGCGTTGGTAAACCTCGATCCCCAGGCGACCGAGGATAGATTGGAGGCAAGAGAAGAGCTTAGGAGAGTACCCCTCCTAGACAAATAACACAACACTGCTGTAGGGACGACCATGGCCGCTGCCGAAACCGAGATCATGGACACCGGGCCGAAGAAGAATATGGACATGTTCTCATGGACACCGATCGACATGCGGGGGTGAGCCCTGACGTCATCACCCATCCACTGTCGATATTCAAAGAAGCCTGACCAATCTCCCAGAAGAAGAGGGATCTGGGCGATGAAAAACACCTAGCAGCGAAGGGAGAATCCGAGAAGCTTCTATCGGCCGGATTCATACGGGAGGCCCGATACACGATTTGATTGGCCAATGTCGTCATGGTCACCAAACCAAACAACAGCTGGAGGATGTGCGTTGACTATAGAAACCTCAACAGCGCATGCCCAAAGGATACCTATCCCCTCCCAAATATCGATCGCCTAGTGGATGGGGCGGCCGACCATCCATCACATAAGGCCGGAAGAGCTGCACAGTATCATCGGTCCCTTTGTGCTAGGAAAAGGGCAGACCAAGTTCCTCCTCGTGGGAGTTTACTATTTTCGAAATGGATCGAGGCCGTACCCCTTACATCCATCTCGGCCAAAAACGTCCAAAATTTCGTATGGAGAAGCATTGTTTGCCAATTCGGCGTCCCCCACACAATAATCACTAATAATGGTCGATAGTTTATTGATCGAGGCCTGCAATCCTTCTATGACGACCTGGGCATCAAGTCTGCTACGGCCTCGGTCGAACACCCGCAAACCAACGGGCAGGCCGAGGCTGCGAACAAGGTCATACTCAATGAGCTGAAAAAAGCCTAGGCAAGGCAAAAGGCTGATGGACCGAGGAGCTGATAGAAGTACTCTGGGCGTACAAATGCACCCCCCAGACTACCACGCAGGAGACACCCTACAACCTGACATATGGGGTCGAGGCCATGATCCCAGTCGAGGTGGCCGAACCCACCATACGAAGGCAGATGTTCGACCTCACCCTAAACGAGGAAAGCCTAGCGGTCAACCTTGATTTGGTACGTAAGTTTCGTGACAAAAGCAGGATTCAGGAGGTCGCCTGTAAGATCCGGGTGTCAAGGAGATACAAGACAAAAGTCTGGCCGAAGAGCTTCCAGAAGGGAGACCTTGTTTGGAGAATGCGCAGCAACGCGAGAAAAAATGAAGGGAAGTTCTCGTCCAACTAGGAGGGACCTTTTCGAGTCTGAGAAGTCACAAAGGGGGGAGATTATCACTTAGAGTGGCTTTCGGGCAAAATTGTACCGAGGACGTGGAATGCCACGCACCTCAAGTTTTATTTCATATGAATTTAATAAAGTCACGCACTCTTTCCTCACCCTACCAGGGAGTTTTGATGAGGCGTTTTCCCGCAACCCCTCGGCTCGGTCAGGATGAAGCCCTAACCGGCATACCCTGCCGAGATCGATCAACCAGGTTTGGTCTGGATGAAGCCTTAACTGGCATACCCTGCAAACACCTCTCTCGGCTTGGTCTGGATATAGCCCTAACCGGCATACCCTGTCGAGACCGATCAACTAGGTTTGGTCTGGGTGAAGCCTTAACCGGCATACCCTGCCGAGACCGATCAACTAGATTTGGTCTTGATGAAGCCTTAACCGGCATACCTTGCCGAGACCGATCAACTAGGTTAGGTCTACAGGAAGCCTTAACTGGCATACCCTGCGAACACCTTACACTCGGCTCGGTCTGGATGAAGCCCTAACCGGCACAACCCTGCCGAGACCGATCGATACACACCTTAGTTAACATTGTAACTTGGCACAAACAAAATCACAGTTAATGGCTGACCGCCCATATTAACTTGTTCGAATAACGCAATCATAGTTAATGGTCGACCGCCCATATTAACTTGTTCGAATAACACAATCACAGTTAATGGCCGATCGCCCATTTCAACTTGTTCTATTAAACAATCATAGTTAATGGCCGACCGCCCAACTTGTTTGATTAACGTTAATCACAATTAATGGTCGACCGACCATTCAACTTGTTTGATTAACGCAATCACAACTAATGGCCGACCACCCATTTTACCTGTTCGATTAAGCATTCATAGTTAATGGCCGACCGCCCAAACAATTAAAGACCAACATTTTAACTTGTGAAAATTCATCTTAGATACAAAAAGCAAGGGCGATACATTGATAACTGCAAAAGGGGAGGCCACACCCTAGCCTTGGAGTAGAGAGAAAATATGAAAACAAGAGAAGGCCACACCCCGGCCAAGGGCTAACCTATTCTGGATTAACTTCAATGCATTCTCCCTCCTCAACCTCGGCCGACCCAACCTCTTGTGCAGCCAAAGCAGCCACCTCAGAACTCACCACCGACCGACCCTTGTAAACCTAATAATCGAGGTCAAAGCCACTAGTGGCCGGCAGCCCCCCAAAAAGCACGTGGGTTTGGCACATGGCTCGGTCAAATCATTGCTTCAATAGCTCCTTCGAGTCTTCGTAGTTCTGGTCGAGCTCAGCCTCAGCCTCGTCCTTTGCAGCTCGAAGGTCGACCATTTCAGTGGCCAGGGACAAGAGTTTCTCATCTCTCTCCTCAACCATCTTCTTCAGCTCGACGATCTCAGCGCTTCGGCCTTCTCCTCCGCCAAATGCTGTCTCGCCTCAGCAGCGTGTTGTTGGGCGAGCTCCCTCTCAGCCCCCTCCTGAGCAATATTGGCCGAGAGCTCACTGTTTGTAGCCAAAGACTGCTTTAGGTCCTTAGAGGCCTCGACCAGTTGATGCTCCAATCGAAACACATCCTCGGCACGAAAATCTCGGCCTTGAATCTCGTGCTCGACGAGGACGATCGAGCGACACATCAGCTCCAAACCGCTCCTCAACAAGTCCGAGGGGGAGACGCCTCGGATCGACTCCCGAGTCTCCTCAAGGAGGGCCACACAAACTCTTCGCGTAAATTGGAGGCCACCCCCTAGAAGATCAAGGGGCGATGGTGAAGCTCTAGCACCAGCCTCAAGGGGCCCCACCACGTTCTCCACCCACCTGGGCGAGGGCGAGCCGGGGGAGGTGTCGGCATGGACCCAGGGGAACGGGTGGTGGTGGCAACGTTCCCACCATCTCTTGGGCCTTTTTTAGATTTCTGGGAAGGGTCGGGACGCCGAGCCCTTATGCGCAGGCATCTCTTCGATGCTACGACTACTCTTTTGCTCGGCCGCCCGCTGTCTGTGCTTGTCAAGAGCACTCACAGCAGCCGGTCGTTCTTGCACCATGATATCTGCAAAACAAAACAAAAAATAAACAAGTGTTAGAAGCGCTATAAGACCGACCGAAACAACGAAACGACCGACCGAAAAAGTATAAACAAAGACCCATACCCCTTACGACCGCCCATCACGCCGACTTGGGATCAGCCTCTGGCATGGAAGCTTCCTCGGGAGGGCATCAAAGAGCGAGAGGACCTCCAGCTCATTGGCGCCCTCTGTCGACCTCAGCCAGACCTTGAAGTCACAAGGCTTACGAGTCCAGTAGAGGAGAAACCTCGACCGACCGGCCTCATAAAAGAAAAAGGGTCGTCGCCTCCGACCGAACAATGACCCTCACAAACCTCTCTTTAAACCTCTTATAAGAGACGGCGAAAGAGTCAAATAACACACTCCCCCTCGACGAACGAGTGCCAATAGGCCTTTTGGACGAAGTGAGAGGCGTTACATCACACGACAGGCACATTACATCACACAACAAGGGAAAGGCCTGAAGGGACGCCTAGGTTTTTTGATGAATCTGGGTGGGAGCCACATTGAGCACCCGAAGGACGCCAATCGTGAACTCATCAAAGGGAAGAGACACATGGAGGTATGAGAAAAGGCACGTATACATATAAAAGAAAGGGGGACCAGTGCCCGATCGCCCCAAGCACACCCTCTTGGTGGGCTCACAGGGCAAAACGCTAAAGTAGCGAGAATGCCCACCTGCCTTTAAACCGGGTGCTTGGCCAAGAATTCGATCATAGCAACCTCGGTGTTATAGTTGGACGATATCTCAACTACCTTAGGGTCTACCCAGCTAAGGTCCACCAGAGGAATGGCCGTCGGGGGAGAGTCCGACCGGTAAATGGCATTGGCCGGATCGTCCCCCATTACGACCTCTACCTTGTGTGGCGCCTCGGCCACCCCGACCGATAAGGAGTCGGTGGTAGATGATGAAGAAGAAGAAGAAGAGGAGGAGGAAGATTGTTAAAGGGGAGGAAAGGGGCGACCAAGGGGAGAAGAGGGGTGACCGGAAGAAGAAGACGTAGGCCGAGACAGAGTCGACATAACTAACCTTACAAAAAAGAGAGAGAGGCGAGATTGAGGGCGGGAGATCACTCGGTTCTCAGAGCAATGAGCGAGAAAATGCTCGGCTATCAGACAAACTCACAAATTAAAAGCACAACGTCTCGACACTGTTGGGACCTCTATTTATAGGGCCCAAGGGCCTCAGAATTCGAATCATTGGATCAATCTCAACCGTTAGATCTCTTGGATCCAACGATCCACAACGCTTCCCCCCGAAAAACCCCTCATAAATGCACGTCATGTCACATCACACCGCCAAAGGTCACATCACACCTCGGGAAGCCCAATAGTCATGCGCCCAGGGGAGGCCAACCGATACCCTACCATTAACGATCGACACCATAACGTGTCTCGGTCTCCCTGCCCAAGATGACCGACACCCTACCATTAAAGACTCATTGGACATAACCGTCCTCGAGCCTAAGGGGCAAGTGTACTGGTATGGGCGAGACCAAAGGTCCGGTCACCTTGACCGAGACTCGGGCTTACTGACCGAAATCGGGGAAACCTGGCCGAGACCACAAAATTTTTGCCGAGACGAGGGAAATCGCCATGGTCGGCCTGGTCGGCCAACCCATACATCCATTAATGCTCCAACCAGGTCAGTGAAGCTAATATGTCATTAAGGTAAGCTAATCAGGCCTAGTAAGGTAAGCCCATTAAAATAATATAAATAACACACATCCCAATGACGAAGGTACGTCATTTATTACTGTGCACCTACCCGAATACTGATCACCCGCTTTACTGACTTGAGCGTCGGAGTGCCTTCCGGAGGTATCCCCCCCCATTTGGTGTTCACCCAAGACTGAGAGTCGAAGGAGAAGCGCGAAGATGAGAAGGATCCCAGTCAAGCACTCAACAACCTGCCCGACCGAAGGAGGAAGACAAAGACTTCAATAGTTCTCTAGGTCCCATCTACCTAATAGGAACAATTGGCGCCCACCGTGGGACCGAGAGAAACTAGCTAAAGAAAAAAAGTAGATGGTCTCAACCAGAAGTATGGAGAGAATGATTGAAGCCGACCAGACGATGTTGTTATCTCTGTAGAGAGATGGTCGAGATGAAGAGAAAGACCGAGGAGACTTCTCAGAAGAACGAGCAGGAGTTGCAGGTTCTCCACATGGAGAACGAAGAGATGAAAAAGAAGCTGGGGGAGGTAGGACCTTTTACTGTGCCGACCAACGTTGTCAGCAGCTCCTACACCTCTCCCCCTAACCCAGGGACGCCGAAGGGGCGAGAGACAGACTCCCTCCGTGGGAGACCGAGATGGACGAAGAGTCATGCCTGGTCAGGTTCCCTCGAACGACCGTGACAGCCGACTCGACCCGCCGAAATCCTTTGGAGACTCAACAAAAGTTCTAATCAAAGGCTGGGGAAAATATGTTTTTCCCAAAAGGACGGAAAAGAAGGTATAATGAAGGACGTTTATTATGTACCCGATTTGAAGAATAATATTCTCAGTATGGGACATTTATTGGAGAAAGGTTATTCGATTTTCATGAAAGACCAAATTTTGCACTTGAAGGACAAAAAATGGACATGTTCTTGCAAATGTGGAGATGACAAAGAATCGAATGTTCAAACTCAACTTAAAGAGTACATTGTCCATGAAGTCCTTTGTGATGAAAAAAAGTGAATTTGAAGTTTCAAGGGCAAAATCAAGTAGCTTGGAAGAATTGTGCAATTTATTAACTAATGAAAAGCATAATCGTCTGAATGAAAGGAGTGTCCTGGTATCTCAATTGGAGAGTGTTGAAGCAAAATTTGGTAACCTAGAAAGAGGGTTTACAAAATTTGAAGAAGTGGAGAAAGAAAAATAAAGTAGAGTTAATCAAGTAGAAGAACTCCATTTGTTGCTTTTGGCACAAAAAGAAAAGGTGAATGAATTCTTGTCCAAATTAGAAGCCCCTTATAAGTTTTCAATTTTACTTGAAAATAGTGGTATGGAATGGTGTTGAGGCATTACCTACCAAGGATATATGGTCTAATCATTATGTTCCAAGCTCATTGAAGCCAGAGTCTTTCCTAAATCCTTTTAATTCAAAAGGTGAAAGTGAAGAAGATTTTGTTTGGAAAATTAAAAGTAATTCAATTCAAAATTTTGCATGGATTGGTGCAGTGAAGAAAACTGAAGTTGCTTCTAATCCAGAAGAGTATGGTGAATGAAGAATATTAAAGGTTTGAGTTTAAGGGGGGAATTTGTTAGCATTAAACTCAAAGCCCTCTTCAGTTTTATTTTGATATTTGAATAGCCAATAATTATTGCCTTTAATTCTAGTTTTGAATGTCATTTATACTATGATTTTAAATGTCATTTATAGTATAGGTTTTATGAGAGAGAAGGTAGAATTTGAAAAGTCTATTGTAAGACTATTTAGAAAGAGTGTATTCTCATATCAAAAGTAGCCGTGAAATAAAAGTTATATTCTTTGTTCACATATTACATTCTAAAAATGGTATTTCTAATGCCTCCTAACTTCCAATGCAGATTGATGGCTTTTATAAAATACATAGTTTAAACAAACCCATTATATACATGTCATCTGACCAACAACACTACTTCAAACTAAGATTGCTGATCTTGAACACCTCAAGAACTCACAGCCAATCTCAGCAAACACAGAAAACGAATTGTTCAACAGAGTACAAGGATTACACTTGTTACAGAAGATAATCTGAAATCAATACAAGCATAATCAAATTCCAACACTTTGATCAATCACAAACTCTTAGCAATCTCAGCACTTTGAAAAAACTCTTTGAAAAAACTTTTTCAAAGATTCTTAATTGTCAAATCTGTTTTTCTGAATTTATTCAAAGATGTTGTTTGTTATCAAATCTTAACTAACTCTTAAATTGCATTAAAAGATTGGTCAAAACATTTAATGACTGGAGCGTAAGCAGTTAAAACATTTAAAGCTCAGTCAACAAGAAAATAGTTTTTCTGTTATGGTCCCAAAACAAACAATCGGTTGTTTCCTCGAATCAATCAGTTGATTTGGTACTTTAACAGTTCAACCATTCAAAATAGTTTTCAATCTTTTTCTCAAAACACCTAAGTATAAACAATCGGTTGTTTCGACAAAACAATCGGTTGTTTTAACTTAGTTTGAAAACATTTTACTTTCACAAAGATTGAGAATGCTAATGCTTTAGATTTAATCACAGGATGGATTACAACATATAAACTACCCCAGAACAAAGCTTAAACCAGCACAGCAACATCAAGCATAGCAGAGGCTTCAACATCCTTCAAAGTATTTGGATTCTTCAAAACATGAACACCACTTGGTTCAACAATCTCCCCCTATTTGTTGAAGACAAATCCCTGATGTTTGTGTTGTACCTGATTAAATCTGAAGCAGTTCCTGCAATAGAACTTTGAGCAAAACATTAAACTTCTGATATTTTGTTAGCATACAGATAAACAGTTAAAGTTCAAAACACCTAATATCATAAACATATTACATAACCTAAACTGTTTTATCACTGAAACCAGAAACTCAAAACACAGCATATATCTCCCCTATTTGTCTTCACAAATAGACAAAGATAAGAGATAAAACAAGATATTGTTTTTATTACATCAGAATTAAAGCAACAACAAAAGAAGGAAGGAAATTTTTAAAAAACCAGAAATATCAGCCAAAAACAATCGATTGGTTATCGAAACAATCGGTTATTCTTCATTCATTCTTCTTCATCAGCAAACTGAAGATCAAAGATTTGATTCTGAACAACTTCAATCTGTTCATCCAGAGTCATAAACCTTGCATCCATGTTGTCAAACCTGGTGTCAATCCTTTGGAAATTACTAACACAGAGATCATGGAGGCTCCTTTGATTTTCAGCAAAGCTATCAAGCCTATTCACCATGAGTCTTTTAAAAGGCGACATGGTTTGCATCCTTTCTCCTTGATGTCCATCATCAGCACTTGGTCCATCATCTTGAAAATCTTCAGGTGGATCTTCATGTTGAACATCCATATCAGCAGGTTCATCTTGTTCAAGATTAGCAACACCACTAGATGAGGCACCATGATCACCATCCTTGCTTATCCATTTTCCACCTACTTTTGTAAAACCCATCTTGCTGAGTGATCTATTGTTCAACTCTTGAGTTGACTTGACCAGCTTAGAAGTTTCATCTTCAAGATTAACTTCAAAATAGAGTAGAAATTTAGATATCAAAACAGCATATGGATAATGATAATCACCTAACCTCATGACTTTTTGCACGTGTTCTTTGATTATATGAATCCAATTGATCTTGATTTTCTTGGTGATGCAGAAGATATAAACCGGATCTTCTTCAGTTAGCACATAATGATTACTCCCCCTTGGAGTTAGAATCCAAGTTACAATGAGACCAAGCAATCTCTCATCAAGTTTCAAACCTCCAACCGAGCATGTACTAACTTGAGCATGATTATTCTTCAAGCAACTTTTGTAGAATTGGATTTTGTTAAAAACCTCCACCACACCAAGGTTTCCCTTGTTGATTCTCAGACCAGAGAACTTAAGTCCAGCAACAGCAGTCCATACTTCATGAGTTATCTCCATTTCTACACCTTTCACATGAGAAACTAGATTGTTTCCCTCAAACTTCAAGTTTGTGTAGAACACCCTCACCAAATCTGGATAAATGTTTCCCTTCATCTCCAGGAACTTTTTGAGAGATTGATCCTTGAGCAGCCTTCTCACATTATCAAGCTTTTGACTTTTCAGCCAATCAAAGCATACAACCTTGGGGTTGTTTATCTTCTTGATACTTGTTTCATACCTATACTTCTCAATGAGATCATTGTCTCCAGAAAACCAGCCTTCTAGCCTTCCTCCAGACCTTACAGCCCTGGTTTTGACTCTCTTTGAGGTGGAAGGAGTTGATTCCATGACAGCTGTACCGCCCTGGTGGTCGGATGCGATGACGTGGCATCCTGTTACAGTGTAGGCGTGTTGACAAGGCGCCAGGTTGACAGTTGGGAAGGAAGTCGGGAGGCACGTGTAGTCGCCGATAGTTAAGTTGGCGTGTTCCGATCTCTAGCTTACCAGGATAGGCGATCGCCAGGTTGAGGACGAAGTCGCCAGATGCAGACTCAGGCGACCAGGCAGTCGGAGATCGCCAGAACAAGCACATCGCCGAAGTTAAAGGAGAAGCAGATTATGAAGGCGGCCGGCGAGACCACAGGGAAGGTGTATGAAGGCCCTACCTCGCCAGTTTCAGTAGAGATCGCACTCCTGAGTTAGCTATGCACTGGGCAGTACCATGCATAGGTAACTTAGCCAAAATGAGAGTAGAAGCAGCGCCAAGTCAGTGAGCTTCCAGATGATGGCACGTTTACGGTTGGATGCAGGCCACGTGTCCAAGCCTGTAACTGCCAGGAGAGAGAAAACCACCAGGTATATAAGAGTTCCTAACAGATTTTCTAAGGTACGCACGTTCAGTTCATACACTTTACGCTTGCGAGTGACAGAGCTGTTTGTGAGAGAGATTTGCACGGTTCCAGTTCTTAGTATTTGGTGATACCGTCACTGACTTGAGCGTCGGAGTGCGATCGGCCGCAGCGGCGCCGTATCGTTTCTTTGCAGGTTCTTGAGATAGATCCAGAGGAGGAACGGAAGTGAGAAGCGGCGCGCACGTCGATCCTTTGACGAGGCATTCTCCAGCGCTCCGGTCAACAGGCAGGATCATCAGGCGCCCACCGTGGGGCCGTGTAAAACGTGCTCCCATCCACAGCGTGAGTTCGTGGAGGTTTTGAGGTTTTCTGCGCGGGTTGTGTGCTGGTGCAACCGTCGTTCTTGGTTTCTCTGAGTTTTGTTCGGTGAAGTTTGTGTTTTAAACCGTTCGTTCGGCTTTTCGATCGGTGGATTCGAGTGCTTTCGAGTGGTTGTTTGGTTCGCGGGGAAACGGTGGTTTTTGGTGAAGCTGCGATTTTCTTCGAAGGTTCGCGGTGTTCTTGAAGTTCTTGCGCAGTTTCTTGAATCTTCTCCGATCGGTCGCTGGTTCGTTCGTGGTTGAAGTGTTATTTGCTGTATTTCTGTGGTTCGCTGAAGTTGATGAGAAAGATGAGGAGCAATCGTTCCAGTCCTATGGCTCCCGTCGCAGCTGAAAGCGACGCCGCCATGACCATGGCGCAGATGGCAGAAATGATGCGCTCATTGCAGGCCACTGTAGAAGCCTCGCGCGTCGAGCAGGCGAGGATACATGAAGACCTGGTCGCCTCTCGCGCCAGGAACGAGGAGCTCAGCAAATTAGCTGAAGAGCTACGTCGAGCTCTTCAGGAGCAGCAGGTTCGTTCTTCCGCTGAAGAGGTGGCACCGTCGACGCCGCCTCGTGTTTTCCCAATGCCTTTCATTCAGGCGATTACCGATACGCCAATTCCCACGAGCGTGGTCCCGGTTAAAGCTGTTTTTACTGGCGTGGAAGATCCAGAGGCTCATCTGACCACGTTCAACACACAGATGATGCTGTCAGGGGGGTCGGATGCTGTCTATTGTAAGATGTTCGTGAGCACGCTCCAGGGAACGGCGATGGAGTGGTTTGTGAGCCTGCCTAATGGCCACATAACTAATTTTCAGCAATTCTCGAAAATCTTTGTCGAGCAGTATATTGTGAACAAGGCACCGCCCAGGGTGTCCTATGACCTGTTTGATATAAGGCAGTACCACGGGGAGTCCCTCAGAGACTACCTCAATCGCTTCGGAGCGCAGATGGTCAGGTCGCCGGCCAAGGATG